>NC_142008.1:50326482-50496482 GCF_049901715.1 Pseudonaja textilis | reverse complement strand
CTCTTGTGTGCTAAAGTAATGATCATAGAATTGTTCTGCTTTTTCTATTTAGTCTATGTCTTTGTTCCTGTCAGTCACTAATATTCCCTCTGGTATCAGCCATTTAAAACTTGCCACCTTTTAATTAAACACTTTGTCAGAAACTGATATTCCCTTCTTAAATCTCTAACTCTTCCTGGAATTTGTTTTAGAACTGTTATTCCTTTCCCTTTGTATTTCAAGTGATCATCTCTCGCTTTCTGCAAGATTTCTGTTTTTGTGGCTTTCTTAGTAAATCTTACATGGACCTCCTTAGGCAATTTATTTCTCATCGTGTATCTAGTATGCACTCTAAATATTTAATCAGTATCAGCCAACATTTTTTTCTTTGGTCACCTCCAAGGTCTCTGCCAGCATGCCTGCCATTATCTCTGCTACGTTTTCTCCTTTTTCTTCCTCCATATTTTGAAACCTCAAATAATAATCTGCCCGATCCATTTCTAACAAGATTATTGTTTTTTTCTTTATTTTGGTCAGCCAATGTAATTAAGTTCTCCCACCTTTAAGTCTATTCCATTTTTGGCATATTCTTCATTTTTCGCCATCATTTGTTGAAAATTCTCGCCTTTTTCTTCTATTTTCCCTATTTGTTCTTTCAAGACCTCATGAACAGCTTGTATCATCACTTTGATCTCCATTTGCATTGAATTGACCTTCTCTTGCTGTAACATAGTATCCAAAGTCTTCTGCCCAGCAGGACTAGAAGTCGCAGAGGATGCTGCTGAAGAGGGTGCAAACTTTGTCTTCTTCGTTTTAGAATATTTACTTTTTCTACTCCACCGTAGGTTCAAATACGGTTCTTTTATAATCCAAGGAAGGAATAAAAATATAGATTCTAATCCAAAACCCAATTTCTTTTTCTTTATGTTCTTCTTATCTTAATGCAAAATTTTATTTATAGGAATAAAAAAGGAATAAAAAAAAATTAAATTGTAATCCAGATTGGCCACCAACCTCAGTATTCAACCATCAATTGTTATGCTTCCAATAAGAGAGTTCACATAGCAAACTTAAAAAGCACAAAACAAAAAGAAAAAAGTAATCCAAGAGAAGGGGAAGACTTTTGATATTCAGTTCTCAATTGTCTAGTTTATTTTGATTGAGTTCTAAGAGCTACATTGTTTAAAACAAAAGATTTCTGTGTTCCACTCTTTATCTTTTTTCTTCAGACAAAATAGCCTTATCTTTCCATTCCTTTTCAGCCAAGGTCATATATTTTCCCCTTTTTCTTTTCTGTCCTCTATTTTTCACTTTGACCTGCAGGTGGCACTGTTGCTCTGCTTTCTCTTTTCTCTTCCTTATGTTATTCCAATATAAATGATAAATCGTTGTATTTTATAGTTAAAAACAGGAGAAAAACAATCTAATTATCAGTTTCACACTGTCTTATATTTTTAATTACATCAACCAATCCAGTCCAGTTTTCAATTGGCTCATAAAAAACCTTTCCTCTCCTCCGCTTCGGGGAGAGTGGAAAAAAGACCACTTCCTCTATCTTTGAGTTTCACTTTCACCCCATTGTTCCCCAGAGGGTTCTTCCAGTGTTTTTAAACTTTAAATTCAGTTAAATCCTCACCCATAATGAACACATCTTCTTTCAGACTTCTCTTTCTTCTGGCAGCTGTCCCAGCTTTGTAGTGGCTCACAACAGCCACTTTCCCCTGCCGTCGGCTTTGAAGGCTTTCTCTGGATCAACTAGGGCAGTGGTTCCCAAACTTTTTCAGTCCACCGCCCCCTTGGTGCTACAAACTCATCCTCGGTGCCCCCCACCCAGGGATGGGATTCAAATTTCTGTGGGCGTGGCCTAATCTGAGGGTGTGGCTTGCTGGTCACGTGACTGGGTGGGTGTGGCTTGCTGGTTGTTAGGGATATACCCTAGCAAGATCTGCACAGGGCAGTCAGGCAGGCAGGCAAAATATGTGAGATAAGTGTTGTGTAGCTTACACTCAGTAAACCATACACAGTGCCAATTAAAATAGTTTTATTCCAGCAAGAGTTTAAGCATAGTCAAAACAGTCCATATACCATACACTTAGTTCAGTCCGTCCAGGAATTATTCATTTGCAAATTCCAATGTCCAAAATGAGAGGTCGGTACACTTACAAAATAACAGTCCGGTAATTTATCTCCTCTCAGTAGAGAGAGATATGCACAAACTCAGAAACTCCTCTCTTCCTTTCTGCAACTCCAGTAATTGCCAGCAAAGCGTCAGGGAATCATCAGCTTCTCTTGCTCCCTCTTATGGTGTTTTCACACCACACCCAAAATACATGCTTTGCATTTAAAGTAACACACACTTTAAACTTACAATCATAGCTTATATATATATTATCTTACCCAAACTAGTTAGGTGACCAATGTTATACCTAACATTCTCCCCTTTTGGGTAATATAATAATATATATAGCTATTTACAATCTTAACCCATAGTCATCACAACTCTCTTTGTGTTTCACTGCACCTTGGGCTTTTGTAAACTGATCAGCAATATTTTGCTCAGTCATACAATACTCCAATCTTATTAAACCATCTTTTACAGATTGTCTTACATTCAGATATCTAAGATCTGTATGCTTAGATCTCGTTTTTACAGCAATATTTGTAGCCATCTGTATGGCTGCTTGATTGTCCTCATACACAACAATGGAATCATTAACAGTTAATCCCATATCCAACAATAACTGTTTATACAGAATTAAATCAGTACATAATAAAGATAGACATGAAAATTCTGCTTCCATTGTGGACATACTTATGTGTTGCTGTCTAATTGACCTCCAACGAATTAATGCCTTTCCTAATAGTATAGCCATTCCTGAAGTTGATTTTCTAGTGTTTATATCTGTTGCAAAACTTGCATCAGCATATGCACTTAAAATCAAATCATCTTTTGGCTCCAAATACAATGCATAGTGCACTGTCCTTTTAAGATATCTTAAGATACGTTTTGCTGCTTGCCAATGTCGTTCATTTGGTTCAGCGTTGAAACGAGCCAATTGATTAACGCTATAGGCAATATCTGGCCTTGACCAATTACTAATGTATGATAGACTACCAATTAACGACTGATAGATAGTCTTATCGAATTTTGAACTCTGAGCATCAGTCTGGCAAAATTCCTGACTCATTGGAGTTTTTGCTGGCTTACAAAGTTCCATCTTATATGTTTTTAGTAATTGATAAATCTTATCCTCTTGAGATATCTTATAGCCACGATTGGTTTTATTTATTGTCAATCCGAGATACTGTTTTATCTCTCCTAATTGCTTTAATTTTATCCTCTTTCCTAATAATGATATTATTTCAGTAGCTTCATTATTAGTTTTTGTAATTAAAGCAATATCATCTGTAAACAACAATAATAATGACACTATTCCATTTTTCTCTCTTTTGAATAAACATGGATCAGCTAAACCTGCTTTAAACCCTATATTGTTTAACTCCTTAACAATATATTGGTTCCATTCGTAACCAGATTGTTTTAATCCATAGAGACTCTTTTTAAGTTTCCAACAGTCATTATTAGTTTTATCATCCTTAATCCCTACAGGTTTCTTTAGGTATATAGTGTGCTGCAATGGTGCATGCAGATAGGCAGTTTCTACATCTAAATGATTTATGGTATAGTTTTTCTTAGCTGCCCACACTAAAGCTGCTCTCAAGGTTGTTGCTTTTAAACTTGGTGCAAATACTTCATCATAATCACATGCAGTTTGATTAAATCCTTGAGCTACCAACCTAGCCTTATGGGTAACAGTCCCATTTGTACCTGTTTTTAATTTAAATATCCATTTGCAGCCAATGGACTTTTCACCTGGAGGTAATCTAGCATTCTCATAGACTCCCATCTGTCTTAATGAATTCAGTTCCTTTTGCATTGCTGTATGCCAGTTCTCCTGATCCTTTGCAGGATACAGTTTTAGTTCTTCCACAGTGGTTGGAATTTTACTAATCTGGCACACACTTGCCTGATACCTATCAGGTGGTCTACTCACTCGTGTTGACCTTCTAGGTAGAACAGGACTCACAGGTGGACTTTTATCTATCACCTGTTCCTGGTCATCTATTTCTTCGTATTTCTTCTTTAATTGGTTCTATTTTCTCTTCCTTTACTTTCTCTTTAATTGGACTTTTACTAGTATGGTGGTTTGGGCCCTTGTAGGTTTCTATTGTTACACTTTTATTCGAATCGTGTTCCAATTTGTGCCATCCCACATGTTCCAGGAATTGAGCACTAGCACTGCAATAAATTCTAGTTGTGCCCTCTTCCCAGAACCTGTAAGATCTATGGTTTGATTCGTAACCTACAAAATATAATCTTTTAGCCCTATGCTGTCCCTTATGTCTCAGTTGTGTAGGAATATGCACCCATGCTGGTGCTCCAAATGTGTGCATATAGCTTAGGTCAGGTTTTCTACCATGCCACCGTGTGAATGGTAATTCACCTGTTGTTGAGTTAACAACATTATTCAATATATGATTGCCACACATTGTTGCTTCTCCCCACAAATTCTCAGGTAATCCTGAATCTGACAACATAGTACGAGCCATTGCCTGCAGTGTTTGGCCTCGCCTTTCTATAAAGGAATTATGTTGTGGCCTATATGGTGCAGACCTTTTATGTTCTACACCTGCCATCTTCAGTCTATTTTGGAATTTATTATTTATAAATTCCGTTACCATTATCAGTTACAAGAGTTACTAGTTTCCTTTTAGTTTTTCTCTCTGCAAACTTCAACCAATTAAAGAAATTTTTATATGTTTCCGTTTTACTCTTCATTAAATAACAGAAACCATAACTAGAATAATGATCCATTATACTTAATATATAACGAGCACCTCCCACACTTGGTTTTTAGGACCTATAATATCAGCAAATACGACCTCTAGAGGCTCCTTAGTCTTAAATCCATTAATTCTATTTGCTGGTATTACCTTGCTTTTTTCCTGACTGCAAGCATTGCAGTGCAAATACTTACTGCAAGGCTTCAGTTTTATACCTTTAGACAGTTCAACTGTTTGCTTGAGCATTTTAAAATTTATATGCCCTAAACGTCTGTGTAACAAATGTATGCATTCATCATGAGGTTTAACGTTATTATACACAGTGTTAGCCACCTCTAATTGATTATCATTTAACACATACAATTCACCTTTTAAAGTTGCAGTCACTTTTTACCTTCCTTTTCTATTATGCAGTTTTCTCCCTAAAGGTAACTACATAACCTAGTTTAATCAAAACTCTAACTGAAAGCAAATTAAACTTAAGTTGTGGTACATATAACATTTTTACATTTTCTTTTATGCAAGGACAATATGCAGTACCTGCAGCTTTTGCTTTCAGTTTCCAGCCATTAGGTAATGATATCTGCTGTGAACTCATGGACATCTTAATAAATCTTTTCTTATCTTTCGTTATGCAGTGCGATGCTCCACTATCTACAACCCAAAAATTATTATTGTTCACAGTTTGGTTGCTATACATGGCTAACTCTAAGCATTTTTTATCCTTTTGATGCCTTTTTGCATTCTGGCTGGCATTTTGGCTTTTTGCTTTCTTGCAGAATCTGGCCAAATGTCCTTTTCTTCCACAATTAAAACATTTTCTAATTGTGTAGGCTGACGAAGATAATTCCTCTTCTTGTGGTTGTTCCCTTCTGAGTTGATCCCTTTCAAGCCTTCTCCTGGCTTCTTCAATTAATCTGCCAGTAATGTCAGTTAATGTGAGGTTATCCTTTGGTAGCACTTCCAATGAAGTTACATAATCGTCATAACTCTGATCCAATGAAGACAAAATTATATAAACCTGGTGCAGTTCAGTGAAGATAAGCTCTTTTTCATGAAGCTCCTGAAAAATCCTCTTCATAGTGTTTATATGAGTCAACATGTCTCCATTCTTTTGAAGATGTGTTCTGAACAGCTTCCGTGTAAGATTTATATGAGCTCCTACACTGTCTCGAACATAAATCTTCTTTAAATTCTCCCAGCACTTAGCAGCTGTTTCTTCTCCACGAATATGGACAAGCTGCTGGTCACTGAGTGTCAATCCTATTATACAGAGAGCTTGCTCATTTTTCAGTTTCCATTCTTGTAACTTCTGGGCATCATTTTCATCCTCTGGATCCCAAGCATCTACCTCTGGTGGGTTTTGAATTATATTCCACAAACCTTCTCTGCGTAGAAGTAGGCTGCATTTCATAGACCATGAAACATAGTTTGTTCCATCCAGTTTGGATATTAGAGACAAACTTGGTAAATTGACTTGAGCCATCTTTGTCTGGATATTAAACTATAATTAAACACAGCTGTCTGTTTACAGTATTGTGTAACTACACAAACTCTCACTTTATATAAGCCTGTTATATCCTGGTTAGTCTGACTGTGCAGCTGGGCCCATAACCAGTGTTAGGGATATACCCTAGCAAGATCTGCACAGGGCAGTCAGGCAGGCAGGCAAAATATGTGAGATAAGTGTTGTGTAGCTTACACTCAGTAAACCATACACAGTGCCAATTAAAATAGTTTTATTCCAGCAAGAGTTTAAGCATAGTCAAAACAGTCCATATATCATACACTTAGTTCAGTCCGTCCAGGGATTATTCATTTGCAAATTCCAATGTCCAAAATGAGAGGTCGGTACACTTACAAAATAACAGTCCGGTAATTTATCTCCTCGCAGTAGAGAGAGATATGCACAAACTCAGGAACTCCTCTCTTCCTTTCTGCAACTCCAGTAATTGCCAGCAAAGCGTCAGGGAATCATCAGCTTCTCTTGCTCCCTCTTATGGTGTTTTCACACCACACCCAAAATACATGCTTTGCATTTAAAGTAACACACACTTTAAACTAAGAATCATAGCTTATATATATATTATCTTACCCAAACTAGTTAGGTGACCAATGTTATACCTAACACTGGTCACAGGACTGGCTGGCATGGCTTGCTTGCTGGTCACATGACCGGGTAGGTGTGATTTTGTGATCATGTGACTGAGTGGGCATGGTCAGGTGACTGGTAAACCAAATACAAGTGGTCCTCACTTAATGGCCCGTTGTTTAGCAAGTGTTCTAATTTATGACTGGCCTCCCCAGAGATACTTGACCTGTTTTTGGAGTTTTGAAAGCCATGCACACACATACACACACACTCCCTTCTAACCCTGCTGGAGCAGATCATTGCACTAGAATCGGCAAAGCATTTCTGATTAGATTGTAGCAGTGAATAAAATCTAATCAGAGATGCTTTGCCGATTCTTTGATTTGTTTTATTTGTATCTCATTATTTTATGTTGCTGAATTGCATTGACATGTGTGTCCCTTCTTGTGCACAACCCAGAAGCTTTTGTGATTCTTTGCAGCAAAAATTACCGACCTCTGGCTTTGCTCTACTTTTCAAACATGCCGACATGCCGTGTTCCAGCTGCCGGCCCCACAGGTCCACCCCGTTGAGCCCACTGCATTGGAGATACCTGCCCAAGCAAGTCAAGTCAATGGGGTGAGCCTGAGAGAGGGAAAGAGAGAAAGAAAAGAGAGAGAGAGAGAGAAGGAAGAAAAGAAAAGAAAGAGAAAAGGGACAAAAAGGGGGGATGGAAGAAAGGGACAGAAAAAAAAAAAGAAAGAAGGAGGGAGGGAGGGAGAGAGGAGAAAGATAACGAGATATCTATTCTAGTCCAATCACCTGCTCCAGCAGGGTTAGAAGGGAGTGTGTGTGTGTTCTCTGTAATTTACCAGTACATCTTGGTTTTGCCTTCTTCAGAATTGGCACTGTAATACATTGGGGAAAAGTAATTTTTAGGGTGGAGATCTGGTCCAATGGATCCTGTTTAAAGCCTCAACAAAACGTGAGAGCTTCGTGATAGTCTTGACCATGTTTTGTCCACAAAACCTTTAATAGAAGCCAAAGATGTTTCAATGTGCTGGCAAAGATGTTTCAATGTGGAAAAAGGCCTCAATCTGAGCTAGGCCTCATTTCAATTAGATGCATCAGGTCTCTCTCTCTCTCTCTCTCTCTCTCTCTCTCTCTCTCTCTCTCTCTCTCTCTCTCTCTCTCCCTCCCTCCCTCCCTCCCTCCCTCCCTCCCTCCCTCCTCCCAGACTGGCTTTGCTCTACTTTCCCAATGTTCCTGCGAGGCTGGCGCTTCGAACATGGATAGATGGATGGATAGATAGAGAGAGACAGACAGACAGACAGACAGAGAGAGACAGGTATGTAGGTAGATAGATAGGTAGATAGGCAGGCAGATCTTTAGAATGAATGTATGGATAGGTAGGTAAGTAGATTGGTAGGTAGATAGGTAGATCTATATTGGTAGATAGGTAGGTAGACAGAAAGACAGGTAGGTAGGCAGGAAGGCAGGCAGACAGACAGGCATTTTGGATGGATGGGGAAAGATAGATAGATAGATCAATAGATCGATCAATATTTGTAGATAGGTAGGTAGGTAGACAGAAAGGCAGGCAGGCAGGCAGGCAGATCTTTTGGATGGATAGATGGACAGAAAGGAAGGAAGGGAGGGAGGGAGGGAGGAAGGAAGGAAGGAAGGAAGGAAGGAAGGAAGGAAGGAAGGAAGGGACAGCGGTAGCACTTTGAGAATGTAGAGCAAAGCCAGAGTGGGAATTGAAGACCACACAAGTTGCCAAGGTTGAGAAACACGGGCTGAAAACCAGCCATTCTGGTTTAGAGTTTAGCATGCTGTTTGATTCCGGCTTAGTCAATGAATAAACCATGGCTAAGATCTTCCTGCTCCTTAATGCAGCTGCCCCTCTGCTCCTTCTGCAGCCCCCTGCAACTGCCCTTCTGCCCCTTCTCCAGCCCCTGCAGTGGCCCCTGTGCCCCTTCTGCAGCCTCCCCAGGTTTGGCAAGGCTCACCGTGCTTAGGTTCCGCATTCGAGGCACCAGCTACGGAGCAGTCAATGGGCTGCGTGGCCAGCAATCAGTGAGCCTGCGGGGCTGGCACCTCGAACAGCCCCCTGCCATGACTTAGTGCCCCCTGCTGCCCCCCTTGCCTCTTACCGCCTTCCCAAGGCATCCCACCAGGGGGTGCTTCCACCCACTTTGGGAACCACTGAACTAGGGAGTTTGCAGATTCCCTCGGATTGATGGAATATGCCTTCTTCAATTCTCATCCCTCCAAGACGATTCCGACCCAGCTGGACCACCAGACACCAGGATCTTGATGGTCCCCCAGGAGTTTCCAGGAGAGCTCATTGTGTTGCTGTGACATCAGCTCCGCTCTCCCATTTTTACCACAGTTAAGCAGTTGTTAAGTGAACCTGGCTTCCCCTATTGATTTTGCTTATTGGACACTGGCAGGAAAGGTTACAAATGTTGATCAAATGACTCTAAAAGACAGTGCAACTGTTATAAATACGTGCCAGTTGCTAAGCGCCCAAACTTTAATTATATGATCACGGGGATGCTGCAATGGTCATAAGCATGAAAACCAATCACAAGTCATTTTTTTTAGTGCCATTGTAACTTCAAACATTAAACAAATGTTTGTAAGTCAAGGACTATTTGTAATGACAAACTACTAACGCAGGATTTTCCAATCTGTGGGCCCTGTCCCTTTGCCGGGCTGTGGCCTATTTGCAACAAGGCAGCTCGCAGCCCTAATCAAGCTACTTTCTAGCATGAGTGTAGCTGCATGTGTGTACATGCTGGCCGCCTGTCGCATGGCCCAGTTTCCCCTCTTTCCCCCCTGCCAGTCTGGCTGCCAAGCCGCATGCTCCCAATGCTCCAAAAGCAGAGCAGAGACTGAGTGGGACAAGTGTGCCCGGCTCAGCTTTGCTGATTATCCAGATGAGCTGTTCAGATCATCCAGGCATGAGAGGTGCTTCTGTCTCTCGTCCGATAGGCTGAGCTGAATTCCAAGGACACTCCTCCTTGAGGCTCCTTAGTGTCCCCAGTTTTTGCTCAGCCTTCATTTGGACAAGCAGATTTTTTTCCCTTGGCTGGATTTGTGAGCAGCAACAAATGAAAAAATTAGGTCAGATTGCAGCTTCTAGCTGCAGAAGAAAATTGCGAATTAAACAAATTATATAGAGCTTCTGATGCCGTTTCTAGCATTGGTTGGCTGTTGGAGCTCTTAACGCCTCAGCAAGGGCCCTAATGACACTCATGCGCAAGCTCAAGCCTGCAAACAGTTTCCCCTCAGGTGGCCATCTCAGCAAGTAGAGCCGAAGCAATTAAAATCAGTTGGCTTGCGGAGATCACAAAGCTCTGCAGAAGATTGACTTCGCGATTAGCGCAGTTCAAATAAAGCTTCAAATGTCAATCTCGAAAGGCTACTAACACTGACTTTAACTGGCTGTCGGAGCATTTCATTCCCTCATTGAGAACAGCAATGGCGCAATAAACAAAGGCTAATAGTCCAGATAAAGGCTAATTTCCCCAGGCATTAAACTGATCTCAGGAGAAGCATCAGAGCTTCCCCTCTGCCTGGTGAGGCAAAAGCAGCTGAGTACCAGCTGCTGATATAACACCAGATTCAACTGCTGGCTGGAAGGAATTGCGCACCAAAAAAGGCAGTTAAACTGCAGGCGCCATTTTCCTCCTCATAAACCCTGTCTTCATGCCACAAATAATGACAAAACAGAGGTTTAAAAAGTCAAATAAAATACATGCTGTAGGAACAGTCTCAGGATGATCAAGGACAGCCTAAAATAATCTAAATGTATTAACTACCATTAACAGAAGCAACATTGTTGGATAAAATAAATTTAAAGTTGGCAGTTCCCTCACAGCAAAGTCAGTCAACATAACAATAGCTAGCACCCAGGCCTGAGACAATCTGTGCACTAAAGCTGTTGGTCCCAGAAAAATAATTAAAATTATCACATCTGGGCAAATCAAGGTGAATCCTCTAATGGGCATAATTGGATTATATACGTACGTACATACATACATACATACATACATACATGGGGGGGATTTAATTAAATCAAATCTGTATATTAAGGAGTCCCTGTCCATTTTGGAACAGGCTCCTGAAATGTGCCAACTGTCTCTAATTGGCAAGCCTCACATTTCTAAAGCCCCTGTATCCGGGAGTTGCAATGTAAAGTGGAAGCTCTATTGGCTCCACTGTTTCAGGCTCTAGAGCTTCAGCCAGAAAGGCCATGGCCAAAAAACCAAGAGTAAATCATCATGCTCAAAAAAGCCTTCAAAGGCCACTGAGAAAGACACCAAGAGGCATCAAAAGGCACTAGAAAAACATCTGAAAAAGTGCCTTCATCACCTGAAAAGAATAAGCAAACATCGTCTCCGAAAGTCGCTCCTGTTCCAAGCTCCATCCCAGCTCCAGTTATTCAGGAGTAGAAATATCTTGCTAGACCAAGCAAGTATTTCAACTGTAATACCTGCACAAGGATGGGCCCCTGAGGCTACATTCACCCCCACAGCCACTGGTCTTCGCACAGAGGAATCTCTTCCCCAAGATTTTCTTCCTCATATGAGACTTTTTGGATGGACCAAGCTATCAAACAAGGCATCGCAGCAGGAGTGCAACAGACCTTCATGGCAAGGCAACAGCAAGCAGGCCCTGAGCATTACCTTCAACCTCCAAGGTTGCTAAGCAGAGCTCAATCCATTCAACATCATACCTTCCCAAGGGGCAAATTTCCCAGTAGCTCATATGCCCGAACAGGATATTCAATGCAGAGAAGACCAAATAGACCAGTTGGAACAAATTGTGTCAGTATCAGGACAATGATTCATCCTTGTCTGAGGCAGAGCAGGTAGAGAAGAACATGTTGGATGATGAGGGCTTAGCCCCTGATCAACCTATTTTCACGGGATTGTTCCACCCATATCTATTTAAGTCTTTACTGTTCAAAGCTAAAAACACCGCACGCCTTGACAGTCCAAACTCTACCTCCCAACTGCCTTCAGTGCAGGAGGAGACGGATGACTTAATATTTTCACAACCTGTCACCGAAGCAGAAATCATTCCAGTCCCACAAATGTTTACAGAATTAGTTCAGAAACAGTGGTCCTCTACTGCTGCTTATCACAATCCAACGGGATATGACAGAAAATTCTACAATTTAGCACCAGAATTCTCTAACTCCCTACTAGCCCCCATCATAGATGAACCAGTAATAGCTCTAGTCTCTCCTTCTGTTATACCTAGCAAAGCGGAAGAAACTCTCAAACCAGAGGACAAGAGAGCAGAATTAGCTCTTTGCAGGGCTCACTTAGTAGGTGCATGGGCTATCAGGGCAGCTACAGCCACTTCATTCTTTACCAGATCTTCCTTAAGGTGGCTCCGTCACCTGAAAGATTCCATTCCCTCATCAAACACCAGGGCGTATCAGGACATAATTCTCTGCAGATGCAATCTTTAATATGGTAAAATTCTCATCAAGAGCCATAGCATGCCATGACACCTACTCTGGCTCTGACATTGGCAAGCAGACACCAAACATAATGGAAGCTGGCATCTGCCCCCTTGGAAGGGGACAAACTGTTTGGATCTGCCCTGGATCTGTTCCTGGTGGAATCTCGAAATAAGAAAAATATTCTCTTTCTTTTTCGCAAGCCTGACAGTAGACCTTCCTAGTCCTTTTGGAGGGGTTCTTTTCATCCCTTCTATCAAGGATCATATTCCAACAGATCACAAAAGCCCATTCAAGATTGCTTGTGAGAGAGACAGATACTGTGCCGCTGGGCAGAGAGGAATTTGATATCCATCAAAGCGGAACACATCTTGGCCCCCTTTGGGTATAGACAAGGACAGCAGGCAGAAAGATCTGACTTCAGGGACAGAAATAGGAGGGGAGCAAAACAAAAGGTCCTTTCATGGGACAGGAAACAAGTTCATTTATCGGCCCAAGTAAAATCATTCCCGACTCTCCTATAAGAGGATGGTTTCGCAGATCAATAGGAACCCATTACATCAGATGCCTGGGTCAGAGAGACCATAAGATCAGGCCTCTCTCTAGAATTCCTCTCCACATCCCCAAATTTTTTTATGATGTGCCCTGTTTCAAAGGACCCTACCAAAAGGACTCTTATGGAAACTGCAATTCAGCATTTTCTGGAGATCTGCGCAATCCAAACCGTCTCGTTGGATCAACAATGGCAAGGATTTTATTCACATCTCTTTGTGGTCCCAAAGAGTTTGCGGGGATGAAGAACAATTCTAGACTTAAAATGTCTGAATCACTTCCTGGTTCACAGAAGGTTTGGTTTTAAGATGAGCTCCTTGCAATCAATCCTTCTCAGTATCAGACAAGGAGATGTATTAATGTCAATAGACTTAACAGAGGTGTACTTATATATTCCTATCAGATCCATACATAGCAGATTCCTGAGATTCTGTTATAATAACCACCAATTTGAGTATATAGCTCTTCCATTTGGCCTGGCCTCAGCCCACCCCCAGACCTTTACAAAGGTTCTGGCGGCATTAGCAGGCCATCTTAGGAATAAGCCAGTTCGGTTACAGTGCTATCTCGATGACATATTAATTTTGTCATCGTCCAGCCAGCAGACTGATCTAGATACTCAGTCACACTACAGGCTCTCCAACAGCATGGACTTTCAATAAATTGAGCCAAGTCTCACTTGACACCATCGACTCGTCTCTTGCACTTGGGAGCCATCATTGATACAGTGGCTGGGAAGGAATCACTATCACCAGATAGGCAGAATAGCATTAGGCAGTTATCAAAAGCGGTTGTCAAAAGAGATTAGAACTCTCTAAACGAGTACCCCTGGCCCAATTATCCAAACTATTAAGAAAAATGATCTCATACATTTCTATTGTTCCCTGGGCCCAGCTTTATGCCAGAACCTTTCAATGGTTTCTGCTCCTGTATTAATGGTCAGGAAGGAGCAATGCCATGTCCAAGGTCACAGTTCTGTCAGAGGTCCTCATATCACTTCACTGGTGGACCACAACAAACATCAATAAGGGCTGTCTTTTCAAGGACCCTCACAGACAGACTACCACAACAGACACAAGTCTATTTGGATCGGGGGCACACTGTCAGTTCTTTACAGCTAAGGGTCGCTGGTCCATGACAGAACAGGCCTGCAACATAAACTGGCTGGAATTGAGGGCAGTCCATCTGGCCCTCCGCAAATTTCTACCACTGATCCAGGAACAACATGTCCTCATCCTAACCAACAACATGGCGACAAAGGCCCATATAAACAGGCAGGGGGGCACCCATTCAAGATCGCTAATGAGAGAGACAGAGACTGTCTCTGGGCAGAGAGGAATTTGATATCCATCAAAGCGAAACACATCTCGGGACAGTCAAACATTTAGGCAGACTGGTTGAACAGGGCCACTGTCGACCATTTTGAGTAGTGCCTGCACCTGAGACTGTTCCAGGAGTTTTCACATCTGTTCGGCCAACTGATTATAAACCTCTTTGCCTCACCCCTCAACACACAGCTTCCAAGGTTCATTTCCAGATTTCCAACATAAGAGTGGAGGGAGTCAACGCTCTAAGCTGTCACTGGCCTTGAGGTCTCCTGTATGCCTTCCCTTCCCTTCCACTGATTCACAAGATGGTCCAGAAGCTTCTAGAAGAAAAAGCAGAATTATTGTTGGTGGCACCTTGGGCACCTGCTCAAGATGTCTGTGGTTCACAGATCCTCAGGGATTTATCGATAACAGATCCATGGAGAATCCTGCTGGACAAAGTCTTGCTCACACAGGGTCCAATTCAACATCTGGACCCACAATGGCTGCACCTAGCCGTATGGTGCTTGAGCGGAAATGTCTGAAAGGTGAGAAGCTCTCCAATAAGTTATCTCTATGATCCAAGTGGCCAGATGTTCTTCCATGAACTGTATATACAATGCCACCTGGAACATTTTCTGCAGGTGGTGTAACAAGGTGAAAATAGACCCCACCTCTCCATCGGTAATGCAAATACTGGACTTTCTCCAGGAAGGCTTAGACAAAAGACTTATCACCAAACACTTTATGTAGACAGGTGGCAGCTCTAGCCTTGGTCATTACCTGTGGTGACCTAAGATCCATCGCTCATCACCCAAGAATAGGCAGTTTCCTCCATGGGGCCACTAATTTAAGACCTCCAGTGGTCCATAGATACCCCACCTGAGATCTAAACAAGGTTCTCACAACACTCACAAAACAACCTTTTGAGCCTCTGAGAACCACGAGTCTCCACCTATTTACATACAAAGTGGTGTTCTTAGTAGCGATAACGTCCACAAGACAAATTTCTGAGCTAGCCGCTATGTCAGTGAGACAAAACCTCTGCATTTTCCATTCTGACAGAGTCGTCCTTCATTTAGATCCAGCCTTCATTCCCAAAATTAATTCGGCCTTCCACAGAGCACAAGAGTTGATACTCCTCAACTTCTGTCCTAGACCATCTCAAGGTCTAGAGTGGCAATGGCATCTATTGGATGTACAACATGCACTCCGAATCTACATAGACAGGACTGCCTCCTTTAGGAAGATGGAGGCACTCTTCGTCTCCTTTCAACCAGCCATTCAAGGAAGAAAAGTCACATCATCAACAATTAGCAGGTGGCTTCGAGCCACTATTACAAAGACTTATGAGACTCCGTCATTGTCCATACCTACAGGTATTACATCACACTCAACCAGGAGTGCTGCAATATCGGCTGCTTGGACAACCCAAGCATTGATCGAGGAGGTCTGTAGGGCAGCAACATGGGCTTCACCATCGCCTTTCATAAGGCACTATAAACAGGACATTTTTGCTTCCGCTGAAGCAGCCTTTAGCAGACGGGTGTTGCAACGGGTCCACATGTAACAAGGGAGTGGGGACTCCAAACCAGCTGGAGACCCTCCCATAGGACATGCCAAGTTTTGGTATGTCCCATTCCTGGATGCTCTGAACAGCTCATCTGGAGAAGGAGCATTGGTGCTTACCTGATACACCTATTCTCTGTGAGCTGTGAAGAGCATCCAGCCCCACCCAGAGTCCATCTGGTGTGGTTCTAATTCTGGCCAAGTCTACAGGGCAAAGGTGAAGGAGAATGATGGTGAACTTATCACTTTGACTTCACCAAAACTGGGGACACTAAGGAGGAGCCTCAAGGAGGAGTGCCCTCAGTATTCAGCTCAGCCTATCAGATGAGAGACAGAAGCACCTCCCATGCCTGGATGCTCTTCACAGCTCACAGAGAATGGGCATATCAGGTAAGCACCAATGCCACTTTACCGAGGCTGCCTGCGCAGGATAGCCAATTCGCTTTTGGAGCGTCAGAAAGCCTCAGTGAGTCTGAAGGAGTATGAGATTGTGTACCTAAAGCACCTCTGTGCTAAAAGGTTTTGCAAATGGACAAAAGGCTTTGAGGGAGTAATCTCGTGCTGTTTCAGGTCTTCCATCCTTTTGCAAAAGGTTTTGGCATGGAGAAGCCTGAAGGAGCCAAGACTGGACCTCAAAGGCTTCCCTCCTCTTTTGCATGAGTGGAGCTGCACCTGTATGCCCTAGCCTGCCACTTGCATGGACCAGTTGCCCCCAGAGCCAGGCCGCTAAACCACAACGGATAGATAGATAGATAGATAGATAGATAGATAGATAGATAGATAGATAGATAGATAGATAGATCGATCTATATTGGTTGGTAGGTAGGTAGGTAGACAGAAAGACAGGCAGGAAGGCAGACAGACAGACAGACTTTTTGGATGGATGAATGGATAGAAGGAGAATCACCAGCCCTCCAAGGTGAGTTCAGCTCTCTCTCACTCCTCCCTCCCACCAATGTCAGCAAGCCACATCAGTCAAAATTCATATTAGCGACCCCTGCTTTAAGGTTCTCCAAGGATTCCCCTGGACACTGCAAGTATCACTTTCCCCTCGTGAGTTTTTTTTTTTAACAAATTTTATTGATTTTCAAAAACAAACAAAACATAAAACGTACAAACATAAAACATCTTTTGGAACTTCCAGTTGCAAGGCTTCGGTGGCGGCAGGAATCCGCTTCTCTGCGGGTCCCTGCTGCACTCGCCGCTGAGGTACCCCTGATCCAACTGGATTTGGGGGTTGTCGCTACCCTGAAGGGGTAGCGGAAGACAGGAGATCTGGGCAGGGGTCTGGGGATATCGCACCCCCTTTCCCCAGCCGGCTAGACTCCTTTTTCCTGAGGCGGTGGAGCGGCTGTCAGTAATGGCAGCCACAAAGAGATCTTCAACTGGATAAGATTGTGCAGGAGGAAGAGCCAGAAGGAGAAGTTTTCTTGGCTGAACCGGGACATTAAGTTACTTTCAAAACACCCTGGAAACCTGACTTTTGGATTGATACATTTGTTTCCAAAAGAATTTGTTACAACGGCGAAAGTGCTGAAGGAAAGTTCACTCCCCTTCCTTACGAAGAAAGCAAAGGAGCACAGAAAAACCTGCTTTTTAAAGGTAAAAATAAGCTCTTCGTTACAAGTGGGAAGGAGAGGACTAAAAAAAAAAATCTTTAAAACTTTGTTGGAGGAGACACCTTGAAGATTATAAGACCATCAATTAACTGTAATACAGCTTTTAAAATACATTTGGGATTTTGCCCCTGGAGGAAAAATTGTAAAGAGAAGAAGAGGAAATAATTCTTGTTTGTTTGGATTGTTTGATAACTTTGACATTTAGAAATTACTTTAAGATTGAAAACATCTGGGTTGTTTTTAAAAATTTACAATGGCACCATCTGTGGATGAACTAAAAATGGAATATGAAAAATTAAAAGAAAGACAGCAAAATGGCAAGGATACCTTGGGAGCTGCCTTCCACTTTTTAGAAATGGCGGTTTCTACGTACCAGCAAATGCTTGAGGAAGAAGGAGAAGGGGAAGAAGAAGAAGAAGAAGAAAAGGAAGTAGCCATCTTTAATGGACTAAAAAGTTCGATTAAGAAAGGAAATAGGAAGAGAGGAAGGAAAAATGAGAATTTAAGATTTAATAAAACAACCAAGAAAAAGAAAAATAGGGTGAAAAAAAGGTACAATGTTAGAAAGCAATTGAAAAGAGAATTACAACAGAGGGGAAATTAAAAAGGGGGAGGCTAGGAGAGGGGGGGGCAAAAAGACCAGACCGGAGAAGAAAGGGAGGGAAAAAGAAAAAAAAAGCCACGGGCTAGAACAAGATCTCAAAAAGCAAATTTTTTTTAGAGATAAAGGATAATGGATAGTGCATAATTAAAGAAAGATTCTGCAAGAGTACATAAGATAGTATTGTAGTATTTGCATTTGAAATAGTTTATTGGAATATTTAATAAAATATTAATGTTTAATAATGATAGATTTCAATATTTAATAAAATATTAAGGAGAATGTGTAAAATGATTAATGTTTAGTTATAGTTTAATTCATTATTGTCTTAATGTTATTATAAACTTAGTATTTTATTTTCTTATTCTAAAATAACGTACTAATCAGAATTAGAATTAGAATGGAAATTATATATTTAACTATACTATAAGTTTATTATTCTTTTATTTTAAGATTTAATATGTAGAATGTACTATGCAGAATCAGGATGGAAATTATGTATTATTTTAAGTTTTACTTTAGGGGAAGGCGTCACACTTTAAAAGTGATTACAGGGGAAATTTTTTGCTAAAGAGAAGAGATAAATAGATGATTGGAAAAGAACGGACAAAAGATATAAGCATAATGATTTTGAAATAAGATGAAATAAATAAAACATAATTAAGAGAGTGAAAAGATGGGAGAAGTTATATAGAAAATATAAAATGGTTAATAAGATATGAATGGTATATAAGGTGAGCATGAATTTGATTTAGGTCTGTTAAAAAAGATGTAACCCGGGGCTAAGCCACTTTTCAAAAGAAGTTTTATGTTTTATGTTTTGTGTTTGGATTAGTTATGTTTGATTGCAAATTAATAAAACCCTGGAGGAATGAAACTAAAGGGAGAGAAATTTGGAAAAGACATGTATAAACGACAATTAAGGAGGTTTTATTTTTTTTATGTTTTGTTTTATGTTATGTATTTTGTGTGCTTATGATTGATTGAGAATTACTAAAACTTTGATAGAAAGAAATATAATTGAACAAAAGTGAAGGGAGAAATAATGAGAAATTTGGAAAAGATATATATGTGTAAATGGAAATGTGATAATGTGGAACTATGTTTTAAAAAATAATGCTTTATTTTCCTTGTTAAAATTTATAAGTAATTCATAGAAAGGAGGTTTTATACTTTTATGTTTTATGTTTTGTTTGTCTTCAAAAATCAATAAAACTTGTTCTTAAAAAAAACCATAAAACATCTTTTTTGAAAGCAGCTTGATCCTGGGTTACATCTCTTCGTACAGACACAAATTCAAATTCATGCTCATTTTATATACCATTCCATATCTTATTACCATTCTACATTTTCTATATAGCTTCTGCCCTCTTTTAACTTTCTCAGTTTTATTTTATTTATCTCATCTCAGTTCAAATCATTATACTTATATTCTTTGTCTGTCCTGTTTCAAGCTGTCTATTATCTTTTCTCATTAAACAAAATTTCTCCTGTAATCAATGATTGGAGTATGATGCCTTTATATCTTTCCCCTAAAATAACATTTAGTATAATAAATAACTTCCATTTGGATTCTGCTTAGTACATTCTAAAGTTACTATATTTTAAAAAGAGAAAAAATTATAAATATATAATATAATTAAAACAACAATCCATACCAATTCAATCATTAATATTAATATTCATTTAAATCTTAAACATTTTACGCATTACTTTTTAAATAAGTATCATACTTCTGTGGGAACACTTATAAACTTTCCATAATTATTTCCCCCCCCACTTCACTTGTATTTTAAAACATTGTGTCATTAAAATGTTCCCATTCCTTCTTAATTCAATTCTCTCATTTATTTCATTTCCTTTCTTTTGTTCACAAAAGTTTCACTGAATTACACTGACTATTTTATCCCACTTTTTAATCACATGTTGTTTCCAATTTTCTAACATTATTTCTAATACAAATATAACTACAATCTTATGTACCTTTGCAGAATCACTTTTTCAGTTAAGTTTTACCCATTATCTCTAAATTAGTCCTGTTTCTTTACATCTTGCTCCACACCTTTGAAGTTTCTCTTGCCTTCCTTACTCCCTTGCTTCTTCTCTCTGCCCTTTTTACCCCCTTGTCTCTCCACCTATATTTCCCTCTTCTGTATTCCCCCTTTCTGTTGCTTTCTAACATTATATCCAATTTTCACCTTATTTTTTCCCTTTTTTGGTTGTTTTTTTAGATCTTAAAGTCTTCATTTTCTTTCCCTCCTTTCCCCTTTCTTCCCCAAGTAAAGTTACTTGTTTGTTAAAGATGGCGTTGTCAGCCTTCAAGATGATCTCTTTTACATCTTTTGTGCTGCTTTGCATCTTTCTTGCTGCTCCATCTTTCGGCTATCATTAGTAATGGGGGGAGGGGGGAATTGGAGGGGAAGAAAGCTGGAGGTGTTACATTCCTATGCTGTAAATGGGAAGGAGGAGGGGGAGTATAAATTCCTGTTCTTAAGTTTCTAAGCTGCTTTTGAAAAGCTAAAGCGACTGTTCGCTGCAGAACCAGTACTGAAACACCCGGATATGGATGCCCCTTTCGTGATCCAAGCCGATGTGAGTGATATGGCTGTTGGGGCAGTCTTACTTCAATTAATTGAGAAGGGAACACTACAACCTTGGGCATACACCTCCCGTAAGTTGACTGACACTGAGAGGAGATGGGCCATCTGGGAAAAGGAAGCTTTTGCAGTTCGTTGGGCTCTACTAACCTGGAGACATTTCTTGGAAGGAGCGAAACACCCATTTGAGGTATGGACTGACCATAAGAATCTGGAGGCCTTAAAGACACCTCGAAAATTATCTCCTAAGCAAGTTAGGTGGGCCCAGTATTTCAAACGATTCAATTTCTCCTTGAAGTACATCCCGGGAGGAAAATTTTTTATGGCAGATACTTTGTCTAGAATGCCTCAATACAACAGTGTTTGTCAAGAAGTGATAAGGCCGATCATATCAACCACACAGCTGGCCGCCCTGGTGGTCACCAGAGTGCAAAAGAAGAAGCGAGAAGCGGAACTGTCCAATGAATTGATGGAGCGATTTAAGGAAGCGTTGAAAACAGATGAGTGGTTCCTCGCAAATGCGAATAACTGCACCGTTAGAGATGGCTTGGCCTGGGTGGGAGCGAAATTGTACGTACCACAGACCTTGAGGAGCCAAGTGTTACAACAGACCCATGATTCCAAGGCGGCTGGTCACTTTGGTTTCGTGAAGACCTTACACCTGGTTAAGCGACAGTTCTGGTGGCCTTCATTGAAAAAAGACATTGAGACTTATGTAGCTAGCTGTCCAGTTTGCACCTCAGCCCAAAGACCTCCTGGTAAGCCACCAGGTCTGTTACAGAATGTGGCCAGGCCAACTGCTCCTTGGAGGAAATCTCCATGGATTTTATAGTAGACTTACCCAAGAGCATTGGACACATGGTTATCTGGGTGGTAACTGATTTGTTCTCCAAGCAGGCACATTTCATACCTTGCTCCAAGATTCCCTTGGCGAAATAGTTGGCTAAACTCTTCATCATACATATCTACAGACTGCATGGTGTCCCTGAGCGTATAGTTTCTGAATTTACCTCGAACTTTTGGAGGGAATTTTTGAAGTTAATAGGCTCCACCCAGGGCTTAAGCTCCGCCCACCATCCCCAAACTAATGAGGCCTGTGAGAGGACTAACGTGGTGTTAGAGCAATATCTCAGGTGTTACATAAATTATCAGCAGGACAACTGGGCTGATCTGCCTTTTGCGGAGGTGGCATACAACAATTCTGTCCACAGTAGTACTGGCTTTATCCCGTTTAAGATGGCCACAGGGCAAGATTTTGTACCCATACCTGAGCTTCCTCGTGAAAGACCCAACGTCCAGTCATTGGACTAATGGATATCTCAGCTCCAATTCAATTGGCCAGTCGCCCGTAAAGCATTGGATGATGCACATCAAGCTCATAAGAAATTTGCAGACAGAAAGAGAACTCTACAGAAGTCTTATCAAGTGGGTGACAAAGTTTTTCTCTCGACCAAATATTTACAGACCATCCAAAAGTCAAAGAAATTGGGCCCTAAGTATGTGGGTCCTTTCCCAATTGAACGGATTGTGAACCCTGTGATAGTTCAATTGACATTGCCAAAAACTCTTCGTCGAATTCATCCGGTTTTCCATGTTAGTTTATTGAAATCCGAGCATACCTCTACACTGAGACCGTCTCAGACTGATCCCCCCGTACCATTGTTGATTGAGGGTGAACAACATTTCAAAATTAAAGAGATTTTAGACTCTCAGAAATTGAGAGGTCGTCTCCAATATCTCGTAGCTTGGAAACATTTTCCTTCATCCCAAGCCGAGTGGGTAAATGAGAAAGATATTAGGGCTCCTGAACTGGTCAAAGACTTTCATGTAAAGTATCCTGATAAACCATAGAAATGTATGCAGTTGTTAACATGTATTTTATGTTCTCTCTTACAGGGACAATTGTCCTTTTTGTAGAGGGTCCGAATGTCAGCCTTCAAGATGATCTCTTCTACATCTTTTGTGCTGCTTTGCATCTTTCTTGCTGCTCCATCTTTCGGCTGTCATTAGTAACGGGGGGAGAGGGGAATTGGAGGGGAAGAAAGCTGGAGGTGTTACATTCCTATGCTGTAAATGGGAAGGAGGAGGGGGAGTATAAATTCCTGTTCTTAAGTTTCTATTTCCTTGCCTAGTTTTTCTATCCTTTGCACAGCTGCAAAGTTTTATCAAAATATGTCAAGGTCAACGGACAGAGGCCTCATCACCACCTGAAGATGCCCACATGATCATATTCAGAACTTTTAATTGGAAGAGTCTTTTGGACTTTGGGGGGGGTGGGAACAATTCCATTCCTTTGTATATATGATTTGCGCGCCAAATTCTTTAGATTCAGAATTCAACCTATAGCTTCCACTTTGATTTCCAGTAAAAGAAAAAACTTTGCTCTAACCTATGGAGTCTGAGTATTTCTTTCTTGGATTTTGAATGGAGCACAGACTGACAGGCGTCTTCTTTGTCCCAATCCTCTTGTTGCGCAATTCTTTCTTGCAGTTTCTCGTAGGTACAGATAGCCATTTCTAAGAAGTGAAAAAGAGAGCCAAGAGAGTCCTTCCCTTCTTGTTCCTCTTCTTTGTATTTTTTAAATTCCATTTTCAGTTCATCCACAAGTGATGCCATTGTAAAAAAAAAATTTTTTCAAACAACCACCCAAGTGTTTTTAGTCATTCAAATATAATTTCAAAAAGTCCCAAAGTCACCAAGCAATCCAGATATACACAAGCTGTTTCTTTTGACACTTTCTTCTTTTTTCACTTTCTCTTCCTGGGGTTACTGTTTAGTTACAAAATTCCAGTTAAAATGTATCTTTTAGAAATCTTGTTAGGATTTAAACAGATTCTTTTAAATTGTAAGCAGTCTCCTCCTTCCGAATCCTACTCTTATTCTTTTCCTCTCCCTTCCCACTTACAGCAAGAAAAAAAGGTTGGGTTTTTTTAGTGTTCAGAAATCCTTATTGTCCCCATGACATTTAATTATCCAGTTTAATTACCTATTGATGCCAAAGCGGGTTTTTCCGATTTCTCATTCATTTCTGTTCGCTGTCAACGTTAGGAAGGAGAGTGAAAAAAAAAAACTTTCCCTTTTCACTTTCATTCGCTGCTTCCGAATCTTCCTTGGGAACGATGTATCTTTTTTAAAAATTTAAATTCCAGGATACCTTGGTTATTGCTTCTTATCCCAGTCAGCCAAAACTTCTTAACTTCCTCCTGCACTTTCTTTTCCGGCTGAGTGCTTCTTTGAGGTGGCCATTTCTGACCTTTTCCGCCTTCGGAAAAGGGAGTTTAGCCAGCTGAGGAGGAGAGGTGTGGCTCCCCTCGACTCTGCCAAGTCTCCCCTGTCTTTACCATCTCTATGGGGTGGCTTAGCTCCAAAGCCGGCTGGCTCGGGGCACTCCAGCGGCGAGCCCAGGCAGAAACCGTGCACGATCGCGGATTCCTGCCTGCCGTCAAAGCGCTGCAAACCAGAACTCCTTGAGTTAAAAATGCTTAAAATGAGAGGGAGAGCAGGCTTATGGGGTGGGGGTGTATCCAGTTCTGAAGCACTTTTGCAACTTAACAGAAATGAATTTTGAAGGAGGTCCTTTAAAGCAGTGGTGCCCAACTTTTTTGTGCCGCGGCCCGGTACCGGCATCACAAAATCATCCGCGGCCCGGTACCGGCATCAGCACGCATGGCAAGGCGAGCTGAGCGACCGGCCAGCCAGCCATCCCCTGCTTCTCCCCGCCACCTTCAACTCCTCCTTTGTACCTGTGTCGATGGGCTTTGCGATGGCTTCGGGACGGTCGCCGGCTCGCCTTGCCATGCGTGCTGAAAGAATTCTCGCGCCTTAGTTTTGTTCAAAGCCCCCGATGAAACTAAGTTGCGAGGATTCTTTCAGCACCCAAACACCGCTTTCTACCCGGAAAAGCTCACCGGAAGCACTTTTTCATCAAAACAAGATGGCGACGCCCAGCAAACTGGCGGCCCGGTAGAAATTGTTCCACGGACCGGTACCGGTCTGGGGACCGGTGGTTGGGGACCCCTGCTCTAAAGTTCTCCATGGATTCCCCATGGACGCTGCAAGTATTGCTTTCCCCTCGTGAGTTAAAGTGCCTAGAGTGAGAAGGAGTGCGGTCTGACCGGGGTGGGGGTGAGGGTGGGGGGTTCATTGCAGCCTTGGAGAAATTTAAAGGAGCTGCTTCAAAATGCATGTTTGTTAAGCTACAAAGGTGCTCTGTGTGTGTGTGTGTGTGTGTGTGAGAGAGAGAGAGAGAGAGAGAGAAAGAAAGACAGAGCAAGACAAAACTCTGTGCTGTTATTTTTAATTGTTCTATTATTTATCATGTTTTAATATTTTACACTGTCCCTACACCTAGAGTGATTTTTCTGCCTTTCTTTTGCCCAGGGCTACCACATATTTTTCAGGGTTTACATGCATTCAATATCAATATCCAGAGCATAAATGCACATGTGTTTAACAAGAGTTGAAAGGGACCTTGGAGGTCTTCTAGTCCAAACCCCAGCTCAGGCAAGAAAACTGAGAATGTAAAACTTTGAGTAGAAATCCTGCGAAAGGTGTCAGAATAATACTTAGAAGGGACCTTGGGGTGAACCCTATACCATTTCAGAGAAATGGCTGTCCAGTCTTTTCTTAAAAACTTCCAGTGATTGAGCACCCAGAACTTCTGGAGATAGGCAGTTCCACTGGTTAATTGTTCTCATTGTCAGGAAGTTTCTTCTTAGTTTTAGGTTGCTCCTCTCTGTTCAGTTTCCATCCAGTACTTCTTGTTTGCATTCTGCTTCTTTGGAAAATACACTGTCCCCCTTTCTTTGTGGCAGCCCCTTAAAAGCCTGTTGCCTATTACACTCTTGAGTAAAGCATGTGAGCCCTTTCCTCCTTTCAGTGGTCCATGAAAGTACATCTATAGTATGCAAGTAATAAAGTCAAAAAAAGGTGAACAACATTTTTACAGAACTATAGATAAGTTGAGGCTGGGTGACAAGGAATGGCTGGGAGGGGAGGAGCCAGGTGAGGCACCCCTTGATGTGAGTGACGTTGAGTTGTCCATGCCCACCCAGTCACATGACTACCAAGCACGCCACCCAGTCACATGACCACCAAGCCATGACTACCAGTCACATGACCACCAAGCTATACTCACCCAGTCACATGGCCACCAAGCCATGCCCACCAAATAAGCCACGCCCACAGTAAAAAAAAATGAATTCCACCACTGGTTCCCTGCCTTCCATAATATCTATCCAATTTTTTCAACCCTGCAAGACTGGCATTCTCCAGTCAATGAAATAATATTGGAAGCACACCTTCTCTATGTCATGTTTGCCTTCTAGAAAAAGGTTCCACTTAAGATCTGGGTGGCCCCACTCAACAGTTCTTTAGAAGAGCTGTGAAGACCATCATTAAGGGACAGTGAGACTCTTCATTTCTTCTTCTTTTCCATCTTTTGTCTTTATTTCTTATATTTTTGATTGTGATGAGCTGCCCAAAGGGGCAGCATACAACTTTCATAAAGTATTGTTATTGCTATTATTTTACATTTCATAAAATTGGGTCTAATATATATAAAAGTGTATTTCGTCATTGTTAATATCTAACATATAAAAGCTCTTTATTTTTTCTATAGAAAGCTGCTATGCTTCGGTAAATTCTTGCAAAGTATGTGTTAGTCCTTTAAATAAATGCTAATTTTTTGGTTTTTTAAAAATCTAGGTGAAGATGGAGCAGGTAAAACTAGCTTAATTGGAAAACTTCAGGGAATTGAAGAATATAAGAAAGGAAGAGGAATGGAATATCTGTACCTAAATGTTCATGATGAAGATAGAGATGGTAAGTACAGTTGAGACATGAATATGATACGTTAGTTAGGGCACATTGCAGTATTTTAAAATGTGTGTCATCTTTATTAATCAACAACTAGTAGTACGGGGTCCCCAACGCCCAGGCCAAGGCCCACCACTGAGCTTTGACCTGTTTAGTCGCATGAGCGACTGCCTGCCACATATGCACAGAGATCAACTTAGCGATGGCAGACCAGCCTGTATACGCACATGGAGCTCAACTTGTATGAGCCACTTCCCTTCCCCCCTTGCCAGGCTGCCCAGTGGTAAACATTGGGGACCACCGCCTTAATATATTTCATATATATCAATGATGGCGAACCTATGGCACATGTGCTGGAAGTGGCACGCAGAACCATCTCTTCGGGCATATGGAGCCATCGCCTGTTGCTCATCTGGGTCCCGGTGCATCGGTCAGCTGGTCTTTTGCGCGCTGGGAAGATGATCTTTCAGTTTCCAGCATGCGCATGCCTTGCAGCCATCAGTTTCTGGTGCACATGCGTGTGCAAAGACCAGCTGGCCGAGGCACATGTGCGCGCCGGAACCCAGAAGAGCAACAGGTGATGGCTCACGTGCCCAAAGATGTGAAGAGGGGATCCCCGCTTCCTAGAGGAGTAGAGCTGTCGACCTGGAGGGGCAGGCCAGGGCTTCCCTCCCTCCCTTCCCAAGCGGGCTTCTTGCGCGGCCCCGGAAATCCAGTCTGCAGCACCGATGAGCGTCCGGTTCAGGCGCAACAGAAGAGCAGTGGCAGCAGGAGTGACTGGCCAGCCCTCCTGGGGCAGCTTGACTCCCTGACGGTGGGGCCTCTTTCTCCAGCATCCCAGCCAGAAGAGGGAGTGCGGGAACCACCACCGGCTGACCACCCAGAACGTGGCTCTGGGTGGAAAGGTGAACATGCATACCTTGCCACTGCTCCAAGGTGCACTGTTGGTGCCTCATGGGTTAATCCGAGCACATCCCTCCACCCCTCCCAAAGCTCCTTACACTCCCTCCTGCGCCCTGGACTGAGCTGAAACAGGCAAAGGAGGTTGGATTGATCCACACCGCCTGACAACCCCAGGAAGCCGAGCAGCCACTGCGCCATTCTGTCACTGGGGAAAGAACTGAGCCGCCCAGCCAGGGGAGAGTGCCAAGCCTGCCGGCTGAACTGGGGGGCCACCATCCGCCGCTAAGCCAGGAACTCCACAGTACACTTAGCAGCTGGGCTCGGTTGGTGGCAGTGAAGTTGCCAGGGCTCCTGTGTTCCCTGCAGGGCTTCAGGTTTGCATTTGGGCTTGTTGGGACCTCGCCTCTCTGCCGGAGCTAGGACTTTGGGGAACTCTTGACTGGCAGGCTCGGAGCACTCCCGCTCTGGTTTGTCAAGTGAGGGATGCCTGAACTGTGCATTGCAAAGCAGGGTTTGTCCGCAATCCAGAGCACCTGGCTGGCTCCTGCCACTGTCAGGGGCAGGGGGCGATGGTGGTTCTCACACTGCCATAGGAGGGCCGGATGAGAGCACAGCTTCTTGCGCATGGAGACACCACCAAGGACCTGAAACGCCAGTGGGGAGTGACTGGCAGCTAGCCAGTTGCTCCTATCCCTCACCCTCCAGAAGCGGCATGAGCGGGGGGCTGCACTCTTCCTGGCCCTGACCATGTCTTTGGTGGCTTAGCAACAGAAGGCATGTGGCCGTCTCCTGGGCATCCCCATTGCGCATATGGCTGAGATGACGGGTGTTGATTTCCTTTTTATCCTTTTTATGCGCTTTTTGGGAGGAACATTTCTCAGGCACTAGGGTACGAGGTACACCGACTGGGAAGTAGTTGCGTTCCCTTGGCAAAAGTGGTGGTGGGGGCTGCGCTGGCTTGTTCACTATGGTTGGGGGGCGCTTCTTCAGCACTCTTTTGGTTTCCGGCGCGCGCATGCGCACTAGCCAGCTGGTTTTTGTGCGCACATGCACACCAGAAACTGGAAGACCAGATGGGCAGGAATTTTGAAAGAATGGTTTACACTATAGAAAACGTGGTGATTAATTGAGAGTAACTATGCAAGATAAGAAATTTTCATTATCTTTATTGACTGCTACTTGCTACTTTTTTTCTATTCTCTCTGCATCATGTTGCCCATCATTTCTAATTATTTTCCCAACTGTTTCACTTTGATACTGAACTTTACATTAAAGTGTGTCATTTCCCTCAAACCCAATATTTCTTACTAGCTTTTATTTTGTTCCCTTTTTTCCTGTTTTTGTCTGTTTTTTCTCTTAAAACATGGCCAGTGTCAAAATTCACCGGACGTTTCGCAAATACAATTGAAAACAAAAACTATTTCATTGTGCAATCATAATGAAGTTTTTAGTTCCAGCTACTCAAAATATATTTAACCAGATAAGAATTCAGACTTTATTTTTAATGAAAGGTGCTACCATGTTTTCTTTCATAATAATTTTTTTAGGGGTTTCATGCTAGTTTGCCTCCTCATGATGTACCCTGAATAGCATGGTAGTGTGAACCAAAAAACTAGCAACAATTGGCAGCCAGATTACATTGAAGAATTGGCAGTTAACGACAATTTCTAGTCAGACATCTTTGTAGAACTCCAGGCTCTCTAAATACATGGTAACAAATAAAACAAAAATAATGAGAAAACCTACTTCTTCCTGTGCATGCTGATCTTCCTCATCTATCAATTGGCAGGCTTAAATCCAGGAAGCCCTCCCTGGCACTCGCTCAACAACTGTCTAACAACTTTGACACAGAGGAACACACAGAGAAAAGCCAAATTTGCTGCTGAACGGCCAGATACAGGCAGTTACTGAGTTGACCCTACACAAAAGGTGCCGGGTTTCAACCTTCCTCGCCAGCATTGGTCAACTCGGAACAGGATCTGTACCCAACATGGTGTCTGCCAGGACTCATTGTTTAAGTGGGGTCTTGTTTCATACCCCTCAGTGTGACTGTGGTTCTGCTCGACAAAATATCCATCACATTATATCCGAATGTCCATCAAGAGCTTATACTGGTCCAATGTCTGATTTTTCTCAACATAGACCACCCTGACTTTGAATGGCTGGGTGAACTGGACATTAACATTTGAACCACATTTGAACATTTGTATTTGACATATGCTAAATAAATAATTTTTTAGAAAATATTTGCTACTAAAATTCAGTGTAATCATAATTGTGCTGTATAGATCTATGATTTATTCTTCTCATTTATATTAATGAGCTATTTGACTTTTGCTTTTTTTCTAGATCAGACAAGATGCAATGTATGGATTTTGGATGGTGATCTGTACCATAAAGGCCTGCTCAAATTTGCAATAGAAGCCACCTCTCTAAAGGATACTTTAATTATGCTGGTAGTAGATATGTCTAAACCATGGACTGCTTTAGATTCATTACAAAAGTGGGCAAGTGTTGTAAGAGAACATATTGACAAATTAAAAATTCCTCCTGAAGAAATGAAAGAAATGGAGCAAAAAGGTAAGTATTACAAAACATGTATTTAATACGTGTTGGGAAATTATCTATAGCTTTATCTTCATTATAAAGGCATACTTTTCCATTCTGAAAATATTAGCTATTATAAACTATCAGTCTTCTCTATTAAACCAAATCTAATGGTGACTTTAGATCTACCATCCATTTTTATGCTAAAAATTAATTGGAAGAGACCCTATCTTAAGAGGCAATATAAATCTTCTAATTTAAAATTAAGTATTTTTAATATTTTATAGCAACCTTATTAATATTTTCTCTACAACTGTAAAGGATACCAGGCTATTTTTATAGTCTTTTCTAGAAATAGAAAAACAATTCAATTTAAAATTCTTGAAATAATTCTTTTCATTATAAAGGTATAGAATCAGTGTGTCTGTTCAAAATACACTAATTGATTTTTTTTAAAAAAATCTTTAAATTCATGTTTATTTCACCTGTGTCTTCTAAAATGATCATTTGGCAATTAGGTCAAAATATCTGAAAATAAACATCGAAATATACTTCTGATATTAACAGCCTGCTCCATAATTGATGGACTCATTCTTACTCAGAGATGTGAGTTATATCCACTAAATCCTATTTTTAATACACTGCTCAAAAAAATAAAGGGAACACAAAAATAAGACATCTTAGATCTGAATGAATGAAATATTCTTATTAAATACTTCGTTCATTACATAGTTGAATGTGCTGACAACAAAATCACACAAAAATTATCAATGGAAATCAAATTTAGCAACCCATGGAGGTCTGGATTTGGAGTTACACTCAAAATTAAAGTGGAAAAAAACACTACAGACTGATCCAACTTTGATGTAATGTCCTTAAAACAAGTCAAAATGAGGCTTAGTAGTGTGTGTGGCCTTCGCGTGCCTGTATGACCTCCCTACAACGTCTGGGCATGCTCCTGATGAGGTGGTGGATGGTCTCCTGAGGGATCTCCTCCCGCACCTAGACAAAAGCATCCCCAACTCCTGGACAGTCTGTGGTACAATGTGGAGCGAGACATGATGTCCCAGATGTGCTCAGTTGGATTCAGGTCTGGGGAACGGGTAGGCCAGTCCATAGCATCAATGCCTTCATCTTGCAGGAACTGCTGACACACTCCAGCCACATGAGGTCTAGCATTGTCTTGCATTAGGAGGAACTCAGGACCAACCGCACCAACATATGGTCTCACAAGGGGTCTGAGGATCTCGGTACCTAATGACGGTCAGGCTACCTCTGGCGAGCATATGGAGGGCTGTGCGGCCCCCTTAAAAAATGCCACCCCACACCATTACTGACCCACTGCCAAACCGGTCATGCTGGAGGATGTTGCAGGCAGCAGAACTTTCTCCACGGCGTCTCCAGACCCTGACACGTCTGTCACATGTGCTCAGTGTGAACCTGCTTTCATCTGTGAAGAGCACAGGGCACCAGTGGCGAATTTGCCAATCTTGGTGTTCTCTGGCAAATGCCAAACATTCTGCATGGTGTTGGGCTGTAAGCACAATCCCCACCTGTGGACATCGGGCCCTCATACCACCCTCATGGAGTCTGTTTCTGACCGTTCAAGCAGCCACATGCACATTTCTGGCCTGCTGGAGGTCATTTTGCAGGGCTCTGGCAGTGCTCCTCCTGTCCCTCCTTGCACAAAGACGGAGGTAGCGGTCCTGATGCTGGGTTGTTGCCCTCCTACGGCCTCCTCCATGTCTCCTGATGTACTTGCCTGTTTCCTGATAGTGCCTCCATGCTCTGGACACTACGCTGACTGACACAGCAAACCTTCTTGCCACAGCTCACATTGATGTGCCATCCTGAATGAGCTGTACTACCTGAGCCACTTGTGTGAGTTGTAGACTCCATCTCATGCTACCACTAGAGTGAAAGCACCGCCAGCATTCAAAAGTGACCAAACCATCAGCCAGAAAGCATAGGAACTGAGAAGTGGTCTGTGGTCACCACCTGCAGAACCACTCCTTTATTGGGGATGTCTTGCTAACTGCCTATGCTTTCCACCTGTTGTCTATTCCATTTGCACAACAGCATATGAAATTGATTGTCAATCAGTATTGCTACCTAAGTGGACAGTTTGATTTCACAGAAGTGTAATTGACTTGTAGTTACATTGTGTTGTTTAAGTGTTTCCTTTATTTTTTTGAACAGTGTATAAACAAGAACTTCTTAACTATAAAGAAAATGGTGTGGTATCTTATATTTTTAATCTAAACAACTTTTTAACTATAAAGAAGATAGTGTGGTATCTTATTTTACTAATCAGCTTTGATGTGCTGCAAACCAAGAACCAATAATTTGGTGCTCTTCAGATGTTTAGGTTATAAATTATTAGCGATGCTAATGACCCAATGAGTGATAGAAGCTTGGCCTATTTTAAGATAGTCCTAGAGAGTGATTTTGGACTTGAATGTGCAGGTTATGCCTGATCTATGAGTTACAGGATAATAGATAACTTTTTGGATTATGGGGTTTTTCTAAGCAATAGACAAGGTCCTTCAATTCAATTCAAAAGTCTACTTCTCTCTTCTGTAGATCATTTATTTATTTATACCCCATATTTCTTAACTGCTCATTTCTCTTAAAATTAATGTTTAATTTTAATTAGGGCTATGAATACTTTGAAAAATTTGTTTTTCTTAATAATTTTAACTGAACAATTTTATAATAATAAAAGTAAATACAAACTAAACGCAAAAAGAAAAATAGAAAGAATAAAAAGCTCAAAGAAAGAAAAAGGAAATTAAAAGGAAAAGGAAAAAATTTAAAAGAAAAGAAATATTTAAATATGTGATTTCTGATCTTCATCACCAGTACAGGTAGTCCTCAGCTTATGACCATAATTGAGCCTGGAGTTAAATTTTAAATTGTTGTGGTCATATGTTGAGACATCACATAACTTGACCCAATTTTTTCAGCATTTTTTGCAACAGTTGTTAAGCAAATAATGCAGTCATTAAGTGAATGCCATGATTGTTAAACAAATCCATTTTACCCATTGGGCATTTTTGCCAGAAACCAACAATTAGAAATAAGCAAAGAATGTAAAAAAATCTCAATATGGTCATAGGGGACATCACAGAACACCATAAAGGTGAGCAAGTTACCATGTGTCCAAATTGCTGTCATGACTGTGGGGTGGGGAAGTATTGCAGCCATTGTAACTTTAAAATCAGATTGTAAATACTTTCGAAGTGATTTATTGTAACTTTGAACAGTTGCTAAGTGTTCATAAGTCAAGGACTAACTGTATAAATAAATTTAAGAACTCTTCATCTCCTTTGAGGTTACAAATAAATATATCTTCTTGTAACCCATACTGAATTTATTGGCAAATCTGTATACCCTCAACTTTTCAGATCTGGTGTCAACAAAAAGGGTTACAAGAGCTTTATATAATATGTCTTATTTTAACCATGGTCAAGCAGACCAACTTTATATTTCTTCTGTTTACTTCTAACAATCTTAATCTTTAATTCATTCAGATATTTTGTAGGATTTGATTTTGTTTTTCTTTTTACCATCCCAAAGGCTTCTTCGAGGCTTTAGCAAACCTCTTTTATAAATCCAATAAAAAGTCATTATCCAGGTAATTCTCTTAGTTTATCATTTGTATTTCCACTTTAATTTTTTAAACTTTAGTCCAATTTTGAGAGGGTTACAATTTCTTTTGTACCAATAAAAATCTGCCCAGGTCATTTTCTTGGCTTGTCATTTGTGTTTTATTTTAGTTCCCTTTTTATTATCCAATATTTATGGTTCTAATATTTCTACACAAGGCAAAATTTATTTCATATATATCATCCTTCATTAACATCTGTCTATAGAACATCATTGCTGACATTGTAATTACTAATTTCTACTCCCATTCTTCAAAACCTTCTAGATACTTAAAATGTCATGCTTTGTGTCATTTTGTAAATCCCAGAAATAACCAAAAACAAAAGACTAATAAGAGTTGTTCAGATTGAAATAGAGCCAATAGTAAGGCACATCCAATCATATGAATTAATGTTTCAGCCCCTGAGTTATATCTTGACGAGCACAGTTATCAAAGCCATCAATTTCTTAATGTTCTGGCTGAATTTTTTCATTCATCACATTAACCCTGTACCTAGGACAGTAACAAAAAGAGCTGGAGAAAAAGAGAGTATATTTACACCCTAGTTCTTATCTTAAATATAGAATTTTGGAATTATTAATGGCCTCAGGATTTTAAAAAGTCTAAATAATAACTATTTAATTAAGCCATTAGGAAGCACCCTAAGATAAATCTAACAATTTTAATTGTATAACAGTTTTAAGCTGATCCAAGATAATACTATGAAAGGTATACTGTAGTTCAAGTCTAACAACTTTTAGGTTGTAACAATATAAGGAAGCTCATTTCAGTACTAAATATTTTTTAAATATCTATTATACATAAAATTTTAATGAAATAATTATATGACTTTTTGCAGTATTTCTGAGACTAAATTTCTTGAGTGCAATGTCTCACTAAAACATTGTGAATGTAAACTAGATAACCTTCTGCATTGAAATGTCCTCAGAATTGATATTTTGTAAGGTGTAAGCAAAGAATGATTTTTAAAATTGTCCTTTAAAAAAAAAAGCTGGTGTTTATCTTTGTCTTTAATATCTATTTCCAGTTTTTTTATTATTATGCAGTATTCAGAATTTTTTTACAGATTGCAACTTGTGCTTAAAAACTTGATTATATATATGAACCGAGGTAGCACAGTGGTTAGAATACTGCTCACTGCCAGGAGTTTGATTCAGCTCAAGGTTGATTCAGCCTTCCATCCTTCCAAGGTCGGTCAAATGAGGACCCAAATTATTGTTGGAATCTGTAAACTACTTAAAGAATGGTATAACACACAGTGAAGCAGTATATAAGCCTTAAGTGCTGTTGCTATACAATCGGGTTGTGACTGGAGTCTGGGAATGGATTACAATCGCGACCCGACGCGCCACTGTATAATATTTCTCTGCTGCCTATTAATTAGGTTTTTTTAAAAAAATTGAATATTCTCTGGAAGAAGGGCAAACATAATTGAAAAGTATTTATACCCCTTGATTTATAGTCTCCATTGAGACCAAAATCTTGGTCGTAAAACAAAGTAGTTATTAAACAAGGTATCACATTACTACTCTCAACAACCATGATCTTGGCATTCCTGGTTGCAGTTGTCAAGTAAACTGCTGGGTCATTAACCAGACAGAATCACAGATATTGAGCATGTGATGCTTCAGAAGGAGGGGAAGAGATCCTGGGAGGCCCAATGCATGCTGTATGCTAGTGTTTCCCTGCTTCAGAGCTGAAACTCCCTCCTCCCAAAATCTAAGTAGGATTTTCAGCCTCTGAACAGAGAGACACTTGCACACAGCCTGCATGACATCTCTTAGGGCGGGTGTTGGCAACCTGCGGGTCCAGAGCTGCATGCGGCCCTTTGTCAGATGATCCCATCACTAACTGACCCCTCCCCTCCCCTCCCAGTCACTCCTTGCCTGGCCTGAGAAGGTAAGAGCGACAGTGGCGGATGGAGACTTGCTTCATATTCCAGAGTGGGAGTGAAGCACCCCTCTATTTGTCTCCTCTTCCCGCCCTTGGTGCATGCACTTCAGTCACTCGGGGAGATGCGCAACTTTCTCTCTGCCCCACTGATTGGCTCGGCTGTGGCTGACTCCGCTGCTCTTGCCACCTCCATGGCCTGTTTGCTGCTCTTGCAGTGCCTTGCGCAGCACACTTAAATTTAGTGCACTTCACAATGGGGGAGACGACATCCCCTCCTCCCCTGGAGTCCATTATGCAGAGCATTAGCTGCAGCCAGGCCGGGCCAGTGTCTCAGGGTGAAGAGAAAGTCACATGTCTCCCCAAGTGACCGAGGTGCACGCAGCACCAATAAGGGCAAATGAAGAGGCAAGTAGACAAGCGCTTCGCTCCTGCTCTGAAATATGGAGCAAGTCTCCATCCTCCACCGCCACCCTTCCCTTCTCAAGCGAGGAGTGACTGAGAGAGAAGGGTGAGGGGCAGTGCCAGCCAGTGGTGCATTCAGCCTACAGGAAGCCACAGCAAGGGGACGAAAGATTTATCTGGGAACCTGAAATGACTCTTTATTTAAATCATATGGTAAAAAGCACCCAAAGAAGGAGAAAGAACCAAAAAAAACCCACCCAACCCTCGCCTGTTTTTGGAAATGGTTTGAGAGGGAACACAGAGAGAGAGAGAGAGAGAGAGAGGAGAGAGAGAAATGACAGGACGGTGAGGGAGAAAGAGAGGGAGAAAGAAATAGAGAAAGAGAGTTGAAAGCTAGAGAGAGAGATGAGAGAGAGAATAAGAGAGAGAGAGATGAGAGAGAGAGTAAGAGAGAGAGAGATGAGAGACAGAGAAAGAGAGAGACACATAGAGAGATAACGGTTTCCCAGAGAAAATAAAATACCGGGAGCCACAAAACCTGGTAGGCGTGCCTGGGGGGGGGTCATGTGACTGGGTGGGAGTGAGTGATGTTGAGTTGGTGACGCCCACCCAGGTTTTGTGGCTCCTGGTGTTTTCTGTGGGAAATGTGTCCAAATGGCTCTTTGAGTGTTTGAGGTTGCAGAGTCTTAAAGGCCTTCACCAGCCCACTGAGGCACACTATGCTCATACCTTTCTGTGCTGCCACTCTATCCAGGAAACTCCTGCTTGAATTTTGACTTCCTCTTGTCTGTGGACTAGCTGAAAGAGTTGTATCTTAAAGGAATTTATCTCCCTACCTACTTGGATTTCAACAATCCATGCAAGCACAGAACTGAAATTCTTGCAGTTTTTTTCAGTCAACTTAGAGCAAAAGGATCTCCTGCCAAAGGTTTTCAGCTCCATACTCGCTTGGATTGCTGAAACCCCAGACGGCACAGAATTGAAATCCTTTAGCAGGCAACTCTTTTAGCCAGCCCAGAACAGCAGAGAGTGTCCTCTTGGAAGGCACAGCACTTGCAATCTTCCCTACTAGCTTCCTCACTGGTATTCTGGGGGATCCAGCAGAGAGGACTACAGATAATGATTACATGGGAATCTCTTGTAAATATGAACAGGTTGTCAAACATTCATATAGTGATAGAGATATGACATTTTACACCCTTTCTCGGGCCATTGTTATTTGAACTATTGTTTGGTGAATAGTAATAAGTCAAGGGCTACCTGTAATATTTCTGACAGAGATGCAGAGTTTAGGAAGAAAATAATCTATTTTTATTTTCTTTTTCTCTCTTTTCTTTCTTTTTTTCCCAGTTGTTAGAGATTTCCAAGAATATAAAGAACCAGGAGAAGATTTTCCAGCTTCTCCACAAAGGAGAAATACTTCATCGCAAGAAGACAAAGATGATAGTGTTATTTTACCTCTGAGTGCAGATACATTAACATGTAACTTAGGCATTCCTGTTGTAGTAGTTTGTACAAAGGTTTGTTCCATTTTAATTGAAGCTATATGTCTTCAAATAATTTAATTAAGCCTTTAAATTAATTGGTTCATAACACCCTTAAGAGAAAATAATATATTGCTTTTTTAAAAAATCTCTTATTTTTAGTCATTTCTTATCTCTTACTTTCAACATATTGTAAACTGGTAAATGTGAAGATTATATGTCTTTGTATGTAGGCTTCAGATGTATTTTAGATTGATGCTAATTATGATTTTAGAAACAATAGAAATCCAGTATATTAATGTAAATATTGTATACTATTTTATCCATTGGGAGTTTCTAGACATACAGGTAAAAATAAAATTCTACATTAAGCTCAACTATCTACAGCTATTTACACCCCTACCCAATATTCTACAGTTCATTAATCCCAACCCAATAACCAATTATTAACCCCAACAGTAATTATTTTACTTATTTCTAGTGTGATGCCATTAACCTTCTGGAAAAAGAACACGATTACAGAGACGAACACTTTGACTTTATCCAGTCATATATCCGACAATTTTGTTTACAGTGTATCCTTTATGAGATATACCTACATTAACTTTCAAATTAGATTATTGTAAAGGTCATTCTATGCTGTCCAACTTCTACTGAAATAAAAAAGATTAAGGTGATAAGATTATTCTATCTTGATCTTATAGACTGAAATGTCAATAAATGACGTTTTACTTTATATAGCCTTTATTCTTCCTTCCTTTCCAAACAATCAAACCAGGAGTTATCTTTTAATCACTTTATGGAGAAAAATGGTTGAATAATAATTTGAAGTTGGTCTTATTTATGTTCATTCTAAAGTTAGTCACTTTCAAGTCTTGTGTAACAAAAACAGGAAAGTATTAATTATATATTTAATTGTCTAGGCCATAAAAGAAGGAATAAAAGGTCTATATGAGTGGTCAAATGGATTTTTCTTGTTTTATTGGTATACAGTACATTGGTGTACAAGTAAATACTGATGGTACTTATTTAGTGTCCACAATTGGAATCAGCAACTTAGTCATTAAATAAGTGATCACTAAAAAAATTTATGATCCTACTTCAGCTTTCTTTTGCTTTAAAGATCAGAGAAGGTTGTAAATGCATAAATTAGTCCCAAATTTGCTTTATCACCATAATGTCATGCCATAATTCTGAACAGTTCAGAATATATGTGGCACTTACTAAACGCATACTATCTATATGATAAAAACATGTTTTATAACAAATTATTAAATTGTTAAATTTGGCAGTTGTGAAACTATAGATTTTTAAGCTTGGTGGATATCAGTATATCTTTAAGAAGATAATATTTTCAAAGTATAGATTTGCAAAAAATTAAAATGTAGAGTTTTCTTCAACAAATATTTCAGATGGTGCAGCCCTTATTTACACTTCAATAAAAGAGAATAAGAATATTAATTTAGTTTATAAATATATTGTCCAGAAATTGTATGGATTTCCTTTCAACATACCTCCTTTTGTTGTGGAAAAAGATGCAGTATTTATGTAAGTTATTTAGTAATAGAATTTCTGTAAAACTAGTTCTTTAAAATATTGTTGCTTATTTTCAATGTTTTCAATGAGTTTTTATTTAGATTTCCAATTGCTGCAATTGAAATTTTTAGAATTCACTGGGAGGAAAAGTTTAAGACAGAAGAACGCTTTTCTTGTCACACTGAAACCTCGCATTTTTGTCCTATAAATTTTAAAAGGCTTCCAAATGAAGTATTTAATTGCTCTATATTGGATTAAGAGGGGAAAGTATACTCAAAACAGTAATAAATAAACTGTGCATTTGTATGTGAATTTTTATTGTGAATTTTTTATTTTAAATTTCAAAAGGAACTCAATAAATTTAATGAAAAAAACAAGCATTTTTGTATGCCAGAGAATGAAAAATGAACAGTTGAAATCTTGTCTGATAGAGTTTTGCTTTCAGTCCTACAGGGTGGGACAATGAAAAAAAGATAGGAATATTACAAGAGAACTTTCAGATTTTAAAAATCAGTGACAACTTTGAAGATATTGTTATAAAGCCACCTGTCAGAAAGGTAATTGCTTACATAATTAGAAGTCAGTATATTGGTTTATTTGCAATCTTAGAAAATCTTAAAAATAATATGATACCTATTTAAAATAAAACTGAAATTCCTTTTTTGATTGTAATCTGAATCATATTTCAAAGTAATTATGATTTAATAAAGATGTGATTTTAATTTCAAAGTTAGGGTCTTTACAATACTGATCTTTTTTAAAAACTTGCTGAAAACTGAGCTGTTTTAGAGAACCTTTCCCATCTTTATTTTTGTATTTTCTACTAACTTGATATTGTGTTTTGTGCTTATGCTGTTTATTATTATTTTTATTTCATGAATGTTGGGGTTATAGGTTGTCCTATGGGTATCTTAACTAAATTACTCTATGTAAACTAAGAGAAATCTTTTTGAATTGCAACAGGATAGAAATACATAAAATCAATCTATCCATCAATCATTCAATCCATAGCCATGGTATCTTTCAAAAGTAGGATTGGGAACGTCATAACTATATTTTCAGTAGGATATAAAATTGATGTTATAAAATGTTGTCATAAATTTTACTTATAAAATAATAGCCCAGACACCCATAATCTCTTAAAAAGCTCATAGCATAGCATGGAGGCAAGAGCTTCTCTCATTTCTGTGCAAAAATCAGTTGAGTGTTAAACTCCGAATATGAAAGTTCTTATGTTATATTAGACTAGCTCGATACTCATGCTTCGCTATGAAACTATGTAGTCGGGCTTAGTTTTAGGGGAGGAAAATGGGGCTGGGGAATCAGCCTCTACCTATCAGCATCCATTGATATTTATCTGGCTAGCGTCCTGTCATTGGGTAAAAGAATTGAGAAACTGAAACAGTATTTGCTGTGTGAACAAGGAGACAAAAATAAAGGAGCCTGAGCGTGGCTTAGCTCAACTGTTCTATACTAAAGGTAGTTGCTGCTCTGAAACTCCTGTCCTCTACTTGTGTTTTGCATTTGGAACAGATTTATTTTCAGGTGGGGAGAGGGAGTAGAACTCTTAGCATCAGAGCATTAATAATAATATACAAAATACTAATGCTGTGATGATCATTTCAAAAAATCCTTTCTCAGTGAGCACCTAGAAGCCAAGAGGAGCATATGTGCCAAATTTCAAGTTTGTAGGCTTTACGGTTCTAGAAATTTTGTGATGATGCATGAGTGGTATTTCGCTTTTATATAAATAGATACCTACTGAGGTGTTGGTTATTTGTGAATTTACATGATAGCTGGATAAGATTCTTAGCAATTGGAACTTGCAAAACCACTGCCTTGAGAAATTTAACCCAGAGTCATAAGTATTTTATGATAAACAACAAAAATAAGAGATTATTTAGGAAATTTGATTGGTTAAATGAGGCCTAGGTGATTTAAATATTTTAAAGGTCACAATAATGGTGGGAGGATAGCTTTCTAATATTTATGTATCTCATATTTTACTAGACTCATTTTAATAAGTTTTTGTTGTTACAGTTTGTACATGAAAAGGAAATAGTAGCAGAAGATGATCAAGTATTTCTTATGAAGCAACAGGTATTAATCTCTAATTTTCAATCATTAAAATGTATTTTAATTTGAATTAACTTTCATATATATGTTTTATGAAATGTTTATGCTGTTGCATGTTTGATTGTGTTTTTTAGACCCTGTTAGCCAAACAGCCACCTTCTACAACTGGACGGCCAGTGGTTAGTAAAAAAAAATTAACTTACTGGTATTAATAATTTACAAATGTTTTGTTCTAGTGTAGTAGAGTGGCATATTTCTAATAATATTTCACTGTCTGCTTTTTGCACCTGAAATTTTCAATCTTTTGCTTCTTTTTAGACTGTATATTCTGTAACTGTACATACCTAACATTTTTTTGAATTCAGTGGAGTAAATGTAAATGTAAAACATTGTTTTGCTAAATCATATATATCCTATCTTTTGTTCATTTCATTTTTTAATTCTTTGTATCAACATTAATCAATGAAATTGGATGATAAATACCACTGTGTGTGATCTTTACTTGCTTTTGATATAACTAATCTAAGCGCGATTAAAAGTTGTTTCTAAACTTTCCTTATCAGATATCTCTTCAAACTTGACAAAGTTTTGGTACCAAAAGATCTATAAATCTTTATAGCATTTAATGGGGAACCCATTTACCTTTTGCCATTTTAAATTACTGGTTTAATATTTCAGATAGTGGAGGAAATAATAGTTATTTTGGTGTATAATTAAATGTGGTAGATTAATTTTATTTTAAAAGGCCTCTATGTCTTCATTTATTCTCTGGTTTACTATATAATTCTGAATCACTTTTCATTCTAAAAAATAACCCCAGAACATCAATTATGAGAAAATTAACTCCACATTTTTAGATTTTGAGAATGAGATATATGCCAAAACTGAGATATTTAGCAAAGGGTTACCAGTGTTGCGAATGTTATTCAGGTGTTGATGGTTTACGTTAGTATTCAGTCAATCACTCAAATGTTTATTTTGGTCATAGACCAGTGAAGTTTATAATGAACGTCATGTTTTTTCTTCCTAATAAGTATCAGATTAAAAGGTTTTCCTAATCCGTTGAAGTATGTTCAGTGATCATCATGTATTCTTGTTCATTTTATCAATCTATACTCCTTAAATTACAATCTCATTTTCTTTTTTGTATTTGCATAAAATTTCCTAATCTTTGTTAAAACATCTGATAAAAATCTTAATTTAGAAAACTTTTTTATAGGAAAAAGGAAGGAATTGATTATTTTCATTCTTCCAAGTTGCTAACCTGAAATGAAATGCCATTTATTATAATCATTTATAGATAACCTGATTCATAACTATAGTCTTAAGAGGTTTTTTTTTATAGGCAGATAATCAAAGTAGAATATTTTAAACATTTTCCAGATGATCTTATGTCCATGAGATAAGTGATTTACATTAGGTTCATGTTCTCTGTAGGATACCTCACAAAGGGTCCCTGGAGGATCACCCAGGACACAGAACAGATCTGTAACCTCCAATGTTACCAGTGTTACATCAATCCCTGCCGTATCTAAAAAAATAGATCCTAGTATGAAAGGTAAAACGCTGAAGATAATATTAATTTCTTGTAATTGTGTGGGATTTTGGTTTAATATTCAGTTGATGAAGCAAGCCTTTATAATTGACATTTATTTATTTATATTTGTATCCATTGTATAACAACATTTTATTATGTTTAAACATTTCAAATTGAAATACAATATGTTATCACTGTGTCATGGAATTTTTTTAGCTGGAGCCACAAGTGAGGGAGTATTGGCAAACTTCTTCAACAGTTTGCTGAGTAAGAAAACTGGAGCACCTGGTGGACCCAGTAACATGGGTTGTCCAGGAGGAGTAGGAGGCACTGGAAGTGGTAGCAATGGTACTCTGCCATCATCTGCAAAGAAATCAGGTAAGAATTTAGCTGAATTTAGATTAATTGAAGTCATATTAAATGCTCAATCAACTACTGTAAATACAGTATAAAAATATATATAATGATTTAACATTTATGTTTAGTGATTTGTATTTTAGCTGATTTCCTCATTGTTACTAGTAATCTAGTGTACAAGCTTATAAATCCTTCCACAGAGTTTTAACTCTGTCTTTGCCTATAACCTGTGGATTTATTAAAGCCTTAAAGATGTGGTATGGGAAACTTACTGTGTGTGGTTTTGGCAAAACAAAAAACAAGATTGATTGATTGATTGATTTGTAAAATTTATTAGGTGCCATCTTACCACAAAGCAACTCTGGGTGGCTTATGATTTTAAAAAGATAAAAACTATATAGGTAATCTTTGACTTAAAATCACAATCGAGCCCCAAATTTCTATTGCTAACTGAGGCATTTATGTGAGTTTTGTCCTATTTTATCAGCTTTCTTGCCAGAGTTGTTAAATGAATCATTGTAGTTGTTAAATTAGTAACTCAGTTAAATGAATCTCTATTTTTGCTTTTGAGAAAATTCCAAAAGGTGATCACATGACCCTGGGACATTGCAAGCATCATAAATATGAGTCAATTGCCAAGTGCCTGAATTTTGATCACATGACCATGCTGCAACAGCCAGTGTGAAAAATGATCATGTCACTTTTTTCACTGCCATTATAATTTTGAATGGTCACTAAATGAACTGTTGAAAGTTGATGACAACCTGAACAAAAACTAAAAGATATAAATATAATACTGTGAAGATCCAAACACTACACCGCAAATTAAAAGTGGGAAAAACAGAAATAGGATTGTGGGGGCAGATGGGATCTGTTATTAATCTATCACCCCTCTCCACTGTAAGATTCTCTCATTGGAGCCACCAGCTATCTGGCAGAGCCAGATCTTTAAAGCTCTTGTAGAAGATCAGGAGGGTTGGAGTCTACCTCAGTTCCAAGGACAATATGTTCCAAAGGACAGGTGCATATTAATTTCCTATTTTTTTCTGTTTTCTCCAAGTCATATTATAAAGACTGTTTAGATACAGTTATGACAGAGAGAGATACACTATGATATGGCAAACTGACATCAGAGCAGATAATGTATTACATTTGTAACAGTAAAGTTATCTATTGCTAATACTCTAGTATTTTTATTGATTGTTTAATATTTTCCATATTCTGGAATTATTAATTCTACGGCATAAGCAGATATCTTTCATCTTACCGTTCTTTTGTGTATCAATGGGAATGAATAAGATATTATTTATCTTTACAGGCAATTTTCCTCTCCTTCAGCCAAGAATAATGTATATGTCTGTTTTCTTACAATATTTTGAAGGTATATTGATAGGAAGTTAGTATAGGAAATTACTGTCATCAATGCATTCTTTCCTAATATATGAGTATAGACATGCTATTTGTGATACTGATTTTTTAGAGTTTTTATGGAATATCTTTTCTTCTCAGACTTGTTTAAAACTTTGCCAGTTTTTCCTTGTCAATTTCCTCATTCCATAACTGGTAATGAGAGATTAACAATCATCTCATACTGCAAATTTTATACTTCAAATGTGCTTGAACCAATTTTTACCTTAACATTATCAAAAATTACGGACAGTATCTTAGAGCTGAAATTGGTTTTTAATTGTTAAATAGAATATGGCTATTAGAACACAACTTTGGGAAAGCAGTTTGTTTCACAAAAGAGATTTAGAAGGGGGGGAGCCAATGCACCTCAAAGAAAAGGTAAAGACACTATTACAAGATTACCAGAGGTGGGCTGCACTCACATTAACAACCTGTTCACTTCGTTTGCATGCGCCTCTTTGGGGCTGAAACTCAACTTCAAACATGCAGCTAATCTACTCAGGCAGCTCCAGTGAGAACAGCAGGTGCAGTGCAGATCACAGGTAGGCAGCATGGGCGGGGGAACAAACCAGAAAGTTATATATGGAAAGGATAGCGGGGGCGGGGTCAGCCAGTGATCACAACTACTAGTTCGTCCGAACCAGTTCGACCAAACAGCAGCCCACCACTGAAGATTACGTTTATGAAAGTAAGTCCACAGCATGTATTTTCAATCTGAAAAAAATATGTGAAATGCATTTTAGTATTAGTTAAAAATATGTAGAAACAATAATGTCAAATTCTGTAATAAAACATTTGACATACAATGCTTGCATAGAAAATTATTTAAAACATTATTACTTCTTGTTTTTAATAGGACAAAAGCCTGTTTTGACTGATGTTCAAGCTGAATTGGATAGAATCTCACAAAAACCAGATTTGGTTTCTCCAACAACTGCTATGTCCCCCACAGAAGGTGGGGCATCTTGAAGTCACCAAATATATCAATTTATTCAGTTTTATGGGATAATTTAATTGACTTTGCCTCTTCGTCCAATGACTGGAATTGGAAAACTGAAATAATTTTAGAAAAGAACAAACAGATATCTGTTGTATTGCTGAACATTGTAAAAGGAAATTGTATATATAAAATTATTACACAATGTAATACACAATTCACAATTCAGTGTGACATTCAAATATGCTTATTCCTTAAAGTCAGTGCCATTCTGAAAATTTGAAGGTGTCCACTTAATCATTTGAAATCATAAAGCTGCTTGAAGAGTTGGCAAAATGATATGCAAGAAATATGGGCATTTAATTTATATTGAATTATCATTTTAAGTCAGTTTTACAAAACCTCAGTTTTGCAATTTTGTGGAGAAAGGGTAAATAAACCATTATTCTTTAGGACACCATCAATAAACTAACTTAAATGTTAACACTGTTTGGAATATGATTTCAAGTTATGCTGATCTCATTTGAAATCTAATTGCATTACACTATTTGAATTAAGTGCTGCAGTATTGAGGATTCATTCAAATTATTGGCATGGGCACTTTGGAATTCTAAATTTCTGAAAAATAATTTTAAAAGTACATGTGAATGTTATTCTCACTTTAATAAAAATAAAATCCTTAGATTTGTCCTACATTTAATGCCTTAATATTTATTTTTGTTTAGGTAGAAATCTCATTTAAAACTTTTCATACAGATTTCAGCATGTTTTTGTAGTGCCTATTTCTTTGCTTTTGAGAAAGTCATGTCTATTTGTTTGTATCCCATTTTCATTATGTTTAAAAATAACTCAAAGCAACAAATATATCCTATACCTTCCATCTCCTATTCTTCCCACAATAAGCACCCTGTTAAGTGGACTGGCCTGAGAGAGAGTGACTGGCTCAAAGTTATCCAATTGGCTTTTATGGCTAAGACAAGACTTGAACTCACAGTCTCCTGCTTTCTAGCCTGGTCCCTTAACCACTAGACAAACTGATCAAACTAGCTCTTTTAGTTTAATAAATTAACTTATAATGTTGTCTTCTAGACTATTTACAGTATAGAAGTACTTTGAATACTATAGAAGAATTCTTTATTGGCCAAGTGTGATTGGACACACAAGGAATTTGCCTTGGTGCAAATGCTCTCCGTTATACATAAAAGAAACATATGTCAAAAGTCAAGAATCATAAGGTACAACACTTAATAATAGTCATAGGGTACAAATAAGCAATCAAATCATACCAGAAGACAGTCAATATACAGTAAATGGTAAGGATGCAAGCGACAAAGTTACAGTCATATAGTCACAAGTGGGAGGGGATGGGTAATAAGGAGTGATGAGAAGATTAACAGTAATAGTAATACAGACTTTATAAATAGTTGGACAGTGTTGAGGGAATTATTTGTTTAGCAGAGTGATGGCATTCGGGGAAAACTGTCCTTGTTCCTATTTGTCCCGGTGTGCAGTGCTTTATAGCATCGTTTTGAGGATAGGAGTTGATACAGTTTATGTCCGGGATGTGAGGATCTGTAAATATTTTCAAAGCCCTCTTTTTGACTCATGCAGTATACAAGTCCTCGACTGAAGGCAGGTTGGTAGTAATTGTTTTTTCATCCATAAGCTTTTAAGCATCTCCTTTGGATTCCTCCTTCCTCAAGCAGTGTCTCATGAAATTCTTCTACCTTTCACAAGTAATGTGCCATACAGTATTTGGTTCATGTTTAAGAAATCCAGAGCATAGTTTAATTACATGATAGTACAGCACAACTCATTGGCCTATGTCAGCAAGGGAAGAAAAATACAGATCCCCACAAAGCATTGTAACAAACATGAAAGCACTATTTTAAAAAATTCATGCAACATTAAGATCACTTGAATATATTCTATGTTATTAGACAACAATTTTTTGAATAAGTAATCAGCTTGAAGGATTTTTCTTGGCATTTCTAATAATACTTTTTTTTAAAAATCATTTGTCAAATAAGCTTTTTTATTAACTTTTGCTTTAAAAAATGGATGAAGTAAACTTAAACTACAATTGTTTTACATCATTAAGATCTAACTGCTAAAAGAAGACATACTCCCAACAAGAAACATATTTACAGAAGATTCTTTAGATAAGTTTTCTTCAGTTATAATGAAATAAATCGAATCTTTGAACGAAATAAACACAGTATGAACATTTGGTGTGCATTTAAAGATGTACACCAGTTTATACTACAGATGAGATAAGTAATGTATCTTTCCAGGCATTTATATATTAAAAGTTGAATTGCTTGCGTTTAACTTTATTTTTTTAAAAAAATTTATTCTTTAAAACAAAAAATACAAAAATTTCATTTCCATTAACAGTTATTGTGTCATTGTATATACTTGTTTCTTATTTTTTTATTTTATTTTTTATACATTATGTTGGGTATATGAATACTCCAACTGGTTTGGGTGAATAAATATATAAACCTAGGTTTAAGTGTTTGCAGCTTTAAGCACCAAAAACTGCAATGTAATTTGATAATTAAGGGTGCGGTTGCAAGCAGCAGTAATAAGGCAGTGAGAGAGACGTAACACTTCCTGGTTACTGCTTCCTGGTGTTACTGGTCGCTGGTCTGCTGGTCTCTCTACTGCCTGCTGTTTTACTCCTGTATGAGACGTCTGTTTGTTGGCTACTGTGCAAGATACCATTTCTATTGAACAAAAGGACTGTTTACTTGGTGAGCTGTGCATACTCAGCGTTGTCTTTGAGAGAAAGGTATCGGGAGGAGAAGATTTACAAGCAGATAAAGACATTGTATTTACTGTTAATGGACTAGGTAACTGGATGGATATACTGGATATTGACATATGGACTGAATGACACTTCTTAATCTCTGTGTGAATTAAATAACTATTTAAAAACTACAAACAGTGTTTTTGTCTCCAGTGTGTGTATACTCTTGGGCCCAGCCTCTCTCTCATTTGGCTGCCTGGCTTGACTGCTGCTGTGCACTCTGCTTGGGGGTTTGTCCCCAAACACTAACATTGGTTATGGGCCCAGCTGTGAGCACAGTCTAACTAACCAGGTTATAGCAGTGAGAGTTGGTGTGAGTTGCACATTACTGTAAAACAAACTGTTTGTTGAATAGTTATTTATCTAAAGAGCAATGGCACAAGTAAATTTGCCAAGTCTGTCCATGATATCCAGACTAGATGGAACAAACTATGTTTCATGGTCAATGAAATGTAGTTTACTGCTACGAAGAGAAGGTTTGTGGGACATAATAACAAACCCACCAGATGTATCTAACTTAGATCCTAATGTAGAAGAGGATGCCAAAAAGATACAAGACTATGAACGAATGAATGAGCAGGCTTTGTGCATCATAGGACTTACTCTCTCAGACCAGCAACTGATTCATATTCGTGGAGAGTTAAATGCTGCAAACTGCTGGGAGAATCTCAAGAAGATTTATGTTCGAGACAGTGTAGGAGCTCATATCAATCTTACACGGAAGCTGTTTAGAACACATCTTGAGAGGAATGGAGACATGTTAACTCATTTAAACTGTATGAAAAGCATTTTTCAAGAATTACAAGAAAAAGAGCTTATATTTAATGAGTTGCAACAAGTATACATCATACTGTCTTCTTTGGATCGAAGCTATGATGATTTTGTGACTGCTTTAGAAGTATTGCCAAAAGACAGTTTATCAGTAACTGAGATTACCGGCAGGCTATTAGAAGAAGCCAGAAGAAGGAGTGAACGTGACCAGCTGAGAGAAGATAAGCCTAATAAAGAAGAGAAATTATCTTCAAGGCTTGAAAGAAACCAGCTATGTAAAGTAAAGCACCCGGAAGAAGAGAATTTATCTTCAACGGCATACATAATTAAAAAGTGTTTTAATTGTGGAGGCAGAGGACATTTGGCAAGATTCTGCAGAAAAGGAAAAAGTCAGAATGTAAAGAAGCCAAAGAAATCCTTTGAACTAGCCATGTTTAGCAACTGTGATGTGAAGAATGATATATGGGTGGTGGACAGTGGTGCATCCCACTGCATCACGAGAGATAAGACAAAGTTTATAAAAATGTCTACAAGCTCTCAGCATATATCACTCGCGAATGGCTGGCACCTCAAGGCCAAGGGTGAAGGTATTGCATATTGTCCGTGTTTAAACCAGAATATAAAAATGTTGTATGTACCACAGTTAAAGATGAACTTACTTTCTGTAAGAGTATTAGATAAACTAAGTTATGTAGTTACATTTAAGAATAATAAGTGCATACTGGAAAAAGATAACAAAAAGGTAACTGCAGCTTTAAATATAGTAAGATAGTAAGAAAGGGGAGGCACAGACTGTATTTAACAATATAAAGCCTCATAATGAATGTATCCATTTATTGCATAGGCGTTTGGGGCATGTAAATTTTAAAATGCTAAAACGTACAGTAGAGTTATCTGATGGAATAAGGTTAAAACCCTGTGATAAATATTTGCGTTGTAATGTCTGCTGTGAAGATAAGAGTAAAATATTGCCTGCAAATAGGCTAAATGGTTTCAAAACTAAGCTTCGATCCAAAGAAGACAGTATGATGTATACTTGTTGCAACTCATTAAATATAAGCTCTTTTTCTTGTAATTCTTGAAAAATGCTTTTCATACAGTTTAAATGAGTTAACATGTCTCCATTTATCTCAAGATGTGTTCTAAACAGCTTCCGTGTAAGATTGATATGAGCTCCTACACTGTCTCGAACATAAATCCTTTTGAGATTCTCCCAGCAGTCTGCAGCTTTTTCCTCTCCACGGATATGAATGAGTTGCTGGTCAGACAGGGTGAGACCTATGATGCACAAAGCCTGCTCATTCTTTCGTTCATAATCTTATATCAGTTTATAATCCTCTTCATCATTAGGATTTAAGTTTGATACATCTGGTGGGTTTGTTATTATGTCCCACAAACCTTCTCTTCGTAGAAGTAAACTACATTTCATTGACCATGAAACATAGTTTGTTCCATCTAGTCTGGATATCATGGACAGATGTGGCAAATTTACTTGTGCCATTGCTCTTGTGAAAAATAACTATTTAACAAACAGTTTGTATTTACAGTAATGTGCAACTCACACCAGCTCTCACTGCTATATCCTGGTTAGTTAGACTGTGCACACTGCTGGGCCCATAACCAATGTTAGTGTTTGGGGATAAACCCCCAAGCAGAGTATGCAGCAGCAGTCAAGCCAGGCAGGCAAATGAGAGAGAGAGTGGGCCCAAGAGTATACACACACTGGAGACAAAAACACTGTTTGTGGTTTTAAAATAGTTATTTAATTCACAGAGAGATTAAGAAGTGTCATTCAGTCCATATATCATTATCCAGTATATCCATCCAGTTATCAAGTCCATTAACAGTAAATACAATGTCCTTATCTGCTTGTAAATCTTCTCCTCCCGATACCTTTCTCTCAAAGACAACGCTGAATCCTCAGCTCACCAGGCAAACAGTCCTTGTGTTCAGTTGAAATGGTATCTGGCACAGTAGCCTCCAAAAGCAAGCAGACAGACGTTCCAAAACAGCAGGCAGCAGACCAGGAACAGAACCAGGTGCATCCAGAAGCCGGGTCTATTACGTTTCCCTTCCTACCTATATTGCTGCCTGCAACTGCACCCACAATGACATTGCAGTTTCTTGTGCTTAAAGCTACAAAACACTTTAAACTAGGTTTACATGTTTATTCAACCCAAACCTGGTTGGTGTATCCATATACCCAACAATAGAACCCACAGATTTCGCCAAATGGGAGACCCCCATAGTCACCCCACTAAAAAAGGATGGTAGTCTGAGAATTTGTGCAGACTATAAGACGACCCTCAACCGTTATCTTCAGGTTAGCACATATCCTGTTCCAGTCATCCAGCACCTGTTGCACACATTCGAACCCGGCACCATTTTTGCCAAGCTAGACATGTCACAGGCATACCAGCAGTTCCCTGTCGACAGCCACACAGCAGATTTACAAACCATAGTAACACATAGAGGGGCATTCAGGTGTAAACGTCACAATTTGGCGTTAGCGTAGCCCCAGGTATTTTTCAGTCACTAATGGAGAGAATTCTCCAAGGTCTTCCAGGAGTAGTTCCCTATTTTGACGATATTTTGGTCTCAGCTATGGATAGGCCCCAACTCCTGCAGAGGGTCAGGGCAGTATTAGAGAAGTTTAGACAGCATGGTCTCAAGCTCAAACGGGAGAAGTGCACCATCGCCACTAGACAGGTGGACTTTCTAGGATATAGGTTAGACGCCTCAGGCATCCACCCAGTGGAGTCAAAAGTAAAAACCATCCACGAGGCGCCCACACCTACCAACAAAACGGAGCTACAAGCCTTCCTGGGGTTATTAAATTTCTACGCTTCGTTCCTACCCCACAAAGCATCAGTCGCTGAACCTTTGCACAGGTTATTAGATAAAGACACTCCGTGGCACTGGGGACCCATAGAATCCCATGCATTTAAAGCAGTCAAATCTCTACTCACTTCAGAAGCCGTTTTAATGCAGTTCGACCAACGCTTTCCCTTGGTCCTAGCCGCTGACGCATCCCCTTTTGGGATAGGAGCTGTCCTAAGTCACAGACTCCCCAATGGCTCCGAGGCACCAATTGCCTTTTTCTCCAGGACTTTCTCCATGACTGAAAGAAACTACAGCCAGATTGATAAAGAGGCCCTGGCTGCAGTAGCGGCAGTTAAAAATTTCCACGAATTTCTCTTCAGCCACCATTTCGAACTCATTACTGATCACAAGCCGCTTTTGGGACTTTTATCGGGGGACAGGCAAACTCCACAGGTACTGTCCCCCAGGATGACAAGATGGACCTTGTTCCTGGCGGCCTACTCGTTCAAATTGGTCTATCGCCCAGGTAAGACTTTAAGCCACGCAGATGCTCTCAGCCGCTGCCCCTTGCCGACCCCAGTCGAGGACCCCGCTCCGGTGCACGCAATTTTCAAGTCAATGAACTCAAGCTGCCAGTGACTGCAGATGACATCGCAGCACACTCCAAAAAGATAAAATACTCGCCCAGGTTCTGGACTGGGTGGGGGGGGTGGCCGGAAACAAAGTGTTCAGTTGACTTTACCCCATTTAAAACACGTCAACAGGAATTATCAAAACTCCAGGGATGCCTGCTGTGGGGGTACCAGAGTCGTCATCCCAACCACCCTTCGCGTGCCCATATTGAAGGTGCTGCACGAGGGCCATCCGGGCATCGTGCGAATGAAGGCATTGGCTCGCAGTTACGTATGGTGGCCTGGGATGGACGATCAGATCGCCAAGTGGGTAAGCTCGTGCCAACCCTGTCAAGAGTCCAGGGCAGCCCCACCAGCCGCCACACCCACCAAGTAGGAGAGCGCCAATGCCCCATGGTCGCGGTTACACATCGACCTGGCCGGGCCTGTGCATGGCAAAACGTTCTTAGTGGTTGTGGACTTTTATTCTAAGTGGATAGATGTGGCCTTACTTCCCACAACCACCATACAGGCAGTTGTTAAAGCCCTGACCCGGCTTTTCGTAACTCATGGGCTCCCGGACACGCTGGTCTCCGACAATGGCCCACAGTTCACATCCTGTGAATTTAGTATGTATGTCGCGAATCTGGGCATCAGACACGTCCTCACGGCCCCCTTTCACCCTGCTAGCAATGGGATGGCGGAGAGAGCTGTCAGGTCAGCTAAGGAGGCACTAGCCAGATTCGGTCAGGAAAACTGGCATTCCAAGTTGTCTCATTTTCTCCTCAGCCAGCATACAACACCATGCACAAGCACTAATAAATCCCCGGCCGAACTTTTAATGGGGAGACGCTTAAGGACTACCCTAGACAGACTGCATCCCCATTACTGTCCTGACACCCCGTTAGGGTCTGACAGCCAGGTCAGAGACTTTGCCTTGCAGGACTCAGTTTTTGCAAGGAACTACGCAGGAGATCCGTTGTGGGTGCCAGGGCAGATCGTGGCCGTCACGGGTCCAAGATCCTATCGGGTCCAACTGGAGGATGGTCGCGTATGGCGGAGACACCTGGACCAACTAAGGAGGCGGCAGAACAGTCTGACCAACGCTGAACCGAATCCACCGGCCAGCCCTCGAGTTCCCGTCCAAGTTCCAGAAGGAAGCTCCCTGAGGGACCGGACATTTCCAATCGAACAGAGTGAGCCTAGAGTGGATCCAGACTGCCAACCCGAATCTCCACCTCGTCCACCCAGCAGGATCACCAGTCATCCGGACCGAGACGGTTTTCCGAGCCAGCCCGAACGAGGGGAGTCATTCCATTCCCAAGATCCCACGCCAAGCCAAGTTGATACCCCGGCGACCTCAAAGCCTTGTTCCATGGACTCGATGCCCACCAGCAGTTTCCCTGAACCACGACGTTCCGGTCGCCAGCGCAATCCACCCACGTATCTCAAAGACTATGCATGTTCCCAGCTAGGGGGGAGGAGTGTTATGTCTTTAGGACTGGTTGGAGTTCCCAACCAGGTCCGCTGTTTGAGCGGGAGCACCAGCAGCTCCCATTGTTGGCTCCGTTTGACAGTCGGCTATAAAAGCTGGCTGTCGAGCAGAGCCAGCCGTTGTTCGCTTGCAGTCTGCCTTGTTAGCTGGCAGATGCGACAACCCTTTATTCCCTGAATAAAGACTGTTACTTGTATGCTCTGGTCTAAGCCTCATCTGTTCCATCGCTCTACAACATAATCTGCAACTCTTACACTGCAAAAACATATGGACTACACAATTCGATCAGGGCAAAGCAATAGACACAATCTAAATAGACTTCTGTAAAGCCTTTGATTCAGTGGTACATGACAAGCTACTCCTAAAGCTAAAATCTTATGGTATCTCTGGACACCTGCATTACTGGATAGAAGCATCCCTGTCAAACAGACAACAAATGGTCAAAATTGGGAGCGTCCTATCTAATCCTGTACCTGCCAACAGTGGTGTCCCCCAAGGCAGTCTTCTAGGACCAACTCTTTCCATACTCTACATAAATGACCTCTGTGATCATATCAAGAACAACTGCGTTCTCTTCAATAACGATGTAAAGCTATTCAACACCACAGACAATACTGCTACACTTCAAAAAGGCCTTGACTGTGTATCAAACAAATGGCAACTTCAAATCTCAACAAATAAATGCTCTGTCTTACATATGGGCAAAAAAAAAATCAGAAAATAAAATTCAGGCTGAATAGTCAAGACCTTGTTGATGATCCAAACTCTGTCAAGGATCTTGGAGTACTCATCTCAAATGACCTAAGTGCTAGAGCCCACTGTAACTACATAGCCAAAAAGGGATTAAGAGTTGTTAACTTAATCTTACATAGCTTTTTCTCTGGGAATATTACACTAATAAATAGAGCATACAAAACATTTACTAGATCAATACTCAAATACAGCTCATCAGTCTGGAACCCACATTACATATCTGATATTAACACAGTTGAAAAAGTCCAGAAATATTTCACAAGAAGAGTTCTCCACTCCTCTACTCGTTGCAGAATACCATACGCCACCAGACTCAAAATTCTCAACCTAGAAAACCTAGAACTATGCCGCCTTCAGTCCGATCTAAGTATAGTATATAAAATCATACATTGCAATGTCAATGAATACTTCAGCTTCAACCATAACAACACTAGAGCAAACAATAGATACAATCTCAAGGCTAATCGCAACAAACTTGATTGCAGGAAATACGACTTCAGCAACCGAGTGGTCAATGTCTAGAATACTCTACCTGACTCTGTGGTTTTTTTCCCCAAACCACAAAAACTTTAACCTTAGACTATCTATTATTGACCTCACCCCTTTCCTAAGAGGTCTGTAGAGGGGCGTGCATAAGCACACCAATGTGCCTACCGTCCCTGTCCTATTGTTTCTTTTACATTTTTTTATTTTTCTTATATGTATCCATGTATTCATAACTATGTTTTTACTTATACCTATTATCTTGTAAGTAATTGACAAATAAAAATAAAAAAATAAATAAATACCTAGGTCGTATCATGCATGATGATATGTTTAAAATTTCCAAAGTGTTTCTTTCTTCATTAAATGTTGTTTTAAAAGCAAAGCTGGAATATTGTTAGAATCCTAAACTACAATATAAAAAATCCATATTCAAATCTCACACCATGATTGATGATGGATGTGGTTGGATGACTTTACATCTGGTGCTGCCTATTAGTTCAGTGTCTCTTGTCAAGCTGTTGTAAAATTGAAGGGATTAATATTGTTTTTGCCCCTCTAACTGCCTAACTGACAATATGAAAAAATCTTTTGCCGAACAGAATATTTTGATAAACAGCATTTCTTTCCATAGTAAAAGAAGTTTAGTAGATATATTTATAATTCATTCGAACCCTGAGTTCCAAATCTGACATAATAGCAATAGCAATAGCACTTAAACTTATATGCTGCTTCATAGTGTTTTACAGCCCTCTCAAAGCAGTTTATAGAGTCAGCATATTGCCCCCAACAATTTGGGTCCTCATTTTACACATCTCAGTAAATACAGATAGTCCTTAACTTACAACATTCATTTAGTGTTCAAAGTTACCATGGCACCGAGGAAGGTGACTTTTGACCAGATTTTTTTACATTTGTTACTGTTTTCAGCATCCTGATAATGATGTGATCAAAATTTAGACACTTGGCAACTGGCCACAATTTAGGATGTACAGTGCTCTGGGGTCATGTGACCAACTTTTGCCACCAGCAAAGTCAATGGGGAAGCCAGGTTCACTTAACAATCTTGGTTAGTACCGTATTTCCCCATGTATAAGCCACCCCTTTTTTCCAAAATTTTCAAGCCCAAAAAGTAGGGGGGTGGCATATACAAAGCAGGTACACTTTTTATACGTGAAAAATGCATAAAATAATAAAGTAGGAATAAACTGGTTTTCCAGCAGTATGCTATACTTTTTGTAAAAATTGTACGTGATGATACGATTACGAAAGTGCGAGTACACAATAGAAATGCATACGCTAGGCATCGGCCTGAATGCTTCGTTCCTACTCTCGCTCCGATGCGTAGATTGCTAGCGCGCCGCACGCACCGCTGCGTCATGACCGGTTGTAGATCTAGACGTCGAATTTTGTTTCTTTGTAAATTTTCTTTCTTCATAACTTGTTTCTCTAATAAAATATTTTTTCAAAACTTCACAGTCCAAAAATTGGGGGTGGCTTATACAAAGGGGGTGCTTATACATGGGGAAATACGGTAAGTTAACAAGTGCAGTTATTTAGTTAACTGTGGCAAGAAGGAAACAGCTGTTGAGGCAAAACTCTCTTAACAACTGTCTTGCTTAGCCATGAAAATGTTGGGCTCAATGTGGTCATGAGTCAGGGATCACCAGTATGTTCAAATTGCTCTCTTGAAGCATGGGATCTAAAATAATGTATTCCTTTAAAAGAACATGTTTGAGTTTGCCAGGGTTTGTGCCTTTATTTTAAGCATCTCAATTCTGATTGGTTCCTGTACTGCTCTTTGTGAAAAACTGAAAAAGGGAAAGTGGCACGTTTGGTAGAGAAGCATCTTTTCATTTTTGTAAAAAAATACCCCGGGGCATGAAATTTGGAATAGTCAAGAGGGAAGGGTTCTGGATGACCCCGTTGATTTCAGACAACCACCCTTCCTTCCATTCTTTTGATAACTTTATAGCATCAAGGCTAGCCCTACAGATAGCAAGATTATTTTATTTTATTTTGCTTGTGAGGAATTTGTTCCTTCGCCTTTATGCTCAGTTTATCTCACTTGCCAAGGAAAAAAAATACACAACAGAACATGGATGAGAGGGAAGGAAAAATAAGACATTCTGATCATTTATATGGATCTTTTATTTTAAAAACCACTTAGAATAAAGACTTCAGCTGGGGCAAATACGTGTATGTTTATGATTAATTTAGATTATAACAATCTTATTTGAATAAATAGTATATTAGAAATGAAGGGTAAAAGTGACATGTTTGATATTTTTCTTCATTTGAGGGATTTCTCAGTTGTATTAGTTGGGTTAATCTTTCTACTTGCTGCACTTCTTTTTCTGCAACTAGTGACAAGAAACTAATTAAAAATGCTGTAATTGTAAATTCAAATTAATTTTCTTTACTTGCATTTTATAAGTCATGTGCACATTAGCTTTCTTTTATAGAATCTTTATAGAAAATTGATTTAAATTTGAACCTTGATCATCCAGTCTTGTGAGAAGTTATGAAAAAAATCAATATTGCTACTGAAACATTGTGATCCATTGCAAAATCTTGCATGACCAAATTTGAGAATGCATTCAAGGCAGTTGTTTTTCTTCAATACAGCTCCCACCCAAGGACGTTTCTTAACACTGGCTCACTTGTTGTGTCTTCTTCCTTTCAGCAGTCGTCATCTTATCTTCCAATGATGGTCAAGTTCTTTGTCCTGCTTTTTATACATTTTCTTCCAAATATCTTTCAAAATGAAAAATGCTCATGCTTCAAAATACTATTCTTCAAATTTATTTTGCCCTATAAATTTAAAAGATGAGATCTAGTTCACTTTAAAAAATACTAAATCCCATATACAAAACCATTTTTTCAACTACTGGAGCATCAGGCCAGAAACTGAGACACTGTGAGTCCTGGCACCTGATACACAGAGGCAGCTGCATGACCTTGGTCCAGTTAGTCTCAGCCTAGGAATCAGGCAAAGGACAGCCCCCACTTCTGGAACTTTGCTAAAATACTTGCAAGGATTAGTAAACATCTAGGAGTCAAAAATTGACTTGAAGGTGCAAACACACACAGAAACACAAACAATCCATATTAGAGCATTTTGACACCATGGTCATCTCGCACGCCACTTGTAACCTTCTCTGGCCCTGTGCATGGACCACTGAGTGCAACAAAGCATTTTTCTATGCTCTAGCTCTTATTGGATGGATGGTGAATGAGGTCATTCATCTCAGGAAACCATCTTCCTGAACCATTGTAGATTTTTCTACCTTTCAGCACGCTCTTTGACAGATTGTTGTGATTCTTGCCATGATTCTTACTGAAGCAGGATAATTTCAGAATGAAGGATTTGTTACATAGAATTCAAACATCTAATACATGATTGAGGGCTTGATCATTTTATTCTTTACCAACACATCTTATCTTTCCTTGCCTTTGTTTCTGAAGAAGCTATTGAGTAGTGCATCTCATATGTTGGACTTTGAATTTGCTAACTGCAATGCCTTTATTTTAAGCATCTGAATCCTGGTTTTGTACTATACTGGAAATATGGTGAATGAGATCAGTCATCCTAGCAAACCATTTGTCCCAACAACTGCAGATCAGCCAGCTCTTTGACAGATTGTTTAGACTGTAGACAGTTTAGACAGGGAAGAAGGGCAAGATCCTATATGGATCAGTCATTGGACCAAAGTTTAGTTTTTTGAGCTTTTGGACTCATGCTGGAGCCCATTTTTTGTGAAGTTCTCTCTACCAGAATGTGTATTTTGGACTATTCTATGCGTAGTATTTATGTGGTGCCTGTTGACTGGGGGGTGGGCGGCTATTAAATTGTTGGTTGTTTTCTTGTGCTGCCAAGTTCTTGGCGCCTGGTGGTAAATCAGCACTCCTGTTGACTGACAAGGGATCCATTTCCCAGGCTTCAATCCTTGCCTTTGGCTAACTTTGTACCTGCTGGGCCAAAATCTTACTAGGAGCAAAATTGAATGTTTGTTCTTGTTCATTGCAATGTGGGGCTACCAATGATTTCAGGTCCCCTCATCTGACTGCTCACTTGTGCTCTTGCAATCTGATTGTTAGCTTCTTCCGTGTCTGTCCTATGTACTCACAGGGCAAATCATGCAGGGGATCAGATAAATTACATTAGAAATATCTCCACCTCCAGGTGATCTTTGCAATGTAAAATTTGTCCTCTTATGGTAGCCTCTGGGCATTGTACATTTGCAGCCAAATAATTATGAAATGAATAGTTGAACAGAAACAGCTAAAAACAACCCATGAAATCAAAAAGGGATTCAGCCATTAAGCAATCAGCTAGTCTAAACTGTAAATCTAAATGATTTCTTTTATTACATACTGATCATAGTTCAAGAGATTCTATCTTTTAAAGTGAATCTCAATTATTGTATTTTATTTCAGTTTTCTACTTGTTCAATCTCTTGTTCATATACTATATAATTTCTGAATATCTGAATTATATCATACTAACACATCATAAGTATTTTCTTTATGAAACTTTATGAAAATGTGTAAAAAGTAAGAAGGACGCGACCATCACAGGAAGATAAGATGACGACTGCTGAAATTGAGAAGACACAACAAATAAGCCAATATTACAAAGCATCCTTGGGTGGAAGCTGTATTGAAGGAAAACAACTACCTCAAATGGGTTGTTAAGTAAGGTCACCTGAGATTTTGCAATGGATTACAAAGTTTTAGTAGGAATATGAAGTTTTTTCCATAGCTTTTCGGAGATCTCAGTAATCAAAATAAAATGAACTGGCTATCCTTCTAGAAATCTAGCTTTAATGCCCTAAACTTCTGGGGGGAAAAATGGAAGGAAAGATAGGTATTGGAGATTTTAAAAACAAAGTCCTGAAAATTCTCTTCAGTTGACTAGTCCAAATTTCATGCCTCCAATTTAGTTTTTACAAAAATGAAAAGATGCCTGTTTATCAAATGTGCCAAAACAGCAGTACAGTACACAATCAGGATTGGGATGTCTAAAATAAAGGCAAATTCAAAGTCCAGACAGGAGCTGCACCAGTGCTCCACTTCAGAAACAAAGGATAGGAAAGATAGGACCTGTTGATAATCCCAAAGGTGCTTTTTCAAGAGGCAAACAGACTTTCTGGTTTTTCTTTTTAAGACATTTCACTTCTTATCCAAGAAGCTTTTTCAGCTCTAACTGCATGGTGGGGAATAGCTAGTCATTTGCATCCTTTTAGTGGGCATTAAGATCACCTGGAGGTTTATCTGTGTCATCAGGGTCACCTGAGTGGTACAAATGGATGTGAAGCCTTTTGGGAACTGTTGAAAGGACTCTGTTGTAGATTGGAGATAGATGATGTTGTATCCCTCCCCCCGTTGATAGAGGCCTGCTCAATTTTGACCTAAGTGGACTCTTTAACTCTCTTTCAAACCAGTGGTCCTCTCTGTCCAAAATGTGGACTTTGCTGTCTTCAAAAGAACAGCTTTTGCCTTTTAAATCCAGTTGGATTGCTGGATCTAGTTCTGATGTATTTGTTCACCTATGCTGTGCGATATATTTATGACGTGGTTGTTTTGTTTCCCCAATGTACAGATCTGCACATGGTTCACTGCATTGTACTGTGTATACCACAAAGTATATACCAAAAATTCCAGTTGCTTCTTGAAAAAGCACCTTTAGGATACACATGACCTGGATGACTGAGAATTTTCATAGAGACCTGTTGGTAAAAAATAAAGATGATCAAGCACTCCATCATGTATTGGTGATTCAATTCTATATAAAAAAATCCTTCTTTCTTATCTTAGAAGATATACTCTTTTAAAGAAGTACTATGTTTTAGATCCTGGACTTGAAGAAAGGAAATTGCACATATTTATTGAGAGTTCAAGAGTATGTCAAAATTTGAACTCACAACTTTAATGACAGAATTATAAATATGCCAGCTGAACTTCATGTATTCCTTCTATTACTATCAAACTACAGCCATTACTTTTTCCTTTCAGTGGCATTATTTAAATCAAAGTGAAAGTGAGAATATAACTTCTTAACTATATTTGCTTGTCCCTTTCAGGCACACAAACAAATTAGTATTTTAAAGTGATATGTGATATGGGAAGAAATACTGTTCACCAAAATAATCCTTAGCAGCAAAAGATTTCTTCATTTGACCATTTAGGCATTCAGAGTGGCATAATAAATACTACTTATCTTTTCAATTTTATCCCTACAACAGTCAGGGAGAAATTATGCTAAAAAGCAGTGCCAGATCAGGGGTGGGATTCTACCAGTTCTATCTGGTTCTATTAGAACCCCTTGTTAATTTTCTAAGCAGTTCGGAGAACAGGTAGTTAGAAGAAATCCCCCCCCCCATCCTTATTACATTCTTGGAAGACAGCTTAGACTTACTGTCTGGGAAGGGTTTTTTTCTTAAAGGGGAAGGGTTGTTTTAAGCTTTTTACACTGCTGTTGGGAGGAAATACTCCCCTGCAAATACTTCTTGGCTAGCTAGAAAGATTGACATTCAAATGTGAGTTTACATACCCTTTTTGAGTTTTAGTCTAAAACTGGTTTTTGGTGAAGTTTAATTCTGTGCTTGGTGAAATTTGATCCTGTGTTTATTGATGGAATAATTTTCCCTATTCAGCTTTATTTGGAAGGAAAAAGATTAATGAAAAGAAACTGGTTTGAGAAATCTTCTAATTCCTGTGTCTATTGTTAATTGGTAATTGGTTTAACAAGCAACAGCTACTGTTGTGATTTAATTATTTGTATTGTGTTTGAATTTTTTCCTGCCTCATGGTTTCTTTTTCTATCTGGGGAGGAGGTTTTCCTTCACTACTTTAGTGGTATCTGGTACTGTCCTTTTGGAGTGTACTTCCAAGAGACAGGATGCAAGCTCGGCACTGATTTTTTTTTACTGCCTTTCTGGTTGGCATGACCTTTTCTTAAATCTGCACGATTTCCTTAGGATAGCTTGTGAGATGGGTGAGACCAGCTGGTATCTTTAAGTGCTGCAAATGGATCTAAGGATTGCTTTTCCTGGGTATGCTTTTTTCTGGAGAGCTTAAATTACCTCTTTGCTAAAGGGTTTCACTTTATGAGCAAGAGTTGACTGCTGATAGTTATTGCTGCATTTTAACTATTTTAATTCCTCAAGGAGCTCTGGCACCCTGCTTGATTTGTAACTACAGCTTGCAGGTATTTTTAATCTAATGATTGGTATTTAGGGTAGCTTTTTGCAAGCAGAGAAGCTTTTTGTATTTTTGTACAGGTAATCGTTGACATACAACATTTCATTTAGTGACCATTCAAAGTTACAATGGCACTGGAAAAAGTGGCTTATGACCATTTTTCACACTTATGACCATTGCAACATCCCCTCTGTCACAAGAGGCCAGACGAGGAGAAGCGCCCCTTAACATGAGTGATGTCGAGTTGGCCATCCACCCAGTCACATGACCCACCAAGCCACACCTACCAACCAAGCCATGCCCACAGAACCAGTTGTTAAAAAAATTGAATCCCACCCCTGTGCCAGATGTAAAGTCACCCAATCACTTCCATCATCTCTGTGTGAGATTTGAATATGGGCTTAGGATCCTAACCATATTGCAGCTTTGCTCTTAAAATAACATTTAATGAAGGAAGATTTTTTTGAATTTTCCACATATCATCGTACTTGATTTGGCCTGTGTAAAGGATAACCTAAAAGATAAAGTTTTTCCATAAAGGTCAGGGGTGTCAAACTCAAGCCCTGGGGGCCGGATCTGGCCCACTGGTGCTTAGCTAAGTTTTCATTGGCAGAGGATTGCAGGAGGCTGTCCCAGCTGAAAATGGAGCTCAGGAGCCTGTTTTCGCTAGCAGACTGCTCAGGCCACCACAGGAGCCCCCCCCAACACATGTAACATCATACTCCCACACCCACCCTGGCCACGCCGACCCTGGCTCCCTAAGATCAAACACAACCCTGATGTGGCCCACAATGAAATAGTGTTTGACACCCCTGATCTGGGTTATACCTTCAGTCTAGCATTGACACTCGAATCTGAAATTGGATTTTATTTCCTTCTGTTCTGTGCAGAACTCTGCAGCTTACTTGTATATACAAAATTTGTGAAACAAGACCGAAATAAGCCCTCTATGTTTGATGGCAGTAGTATTCAATAGTATTCACCTCCCTTTTATTCTTGTGCTTTCCCCCTTCCTGTTGTTTCCTAATCTTATATCCACCCTTCAACTCATTTTTATCTTTTTTGGTTGTTTTTTTAAGTTTTAAAATCCCTTTTTCCTTTTCCTCTTCCTCCTTCTTCTCCCCCAATAGGGTCACATGTTCATCAAAAATGGTTCCTTCTTTGTCCCAATTATCCTGCTGCTCAATCAATTCTCCATAGGAATGCACCGCCATTTCTAGAGATTGAAAAAGAATGTCCAAGGTATCTTTCCAGTCTTGTTCTTCCTTTTTATATTTTAGATATTCAGTTTTAAATTCATCCAAAAGTGGTGCCATTATGAAGAGGAAAATTTTTTCCCAAAACAACCACCCGAGTGTTTTTAAACAAAGAAAAAAAAGTTTCCCAAAAGATGCAATCCAGATAAACTATTTCATTTGGCACTTTTTCCCTTCTTCCATTTCTTTTTCTGGGGTTGCTATTAAATCACAAAATTCCAATTATAATATGTCTTTTGAAGTCTTATTAATGTTCAAATGGCTCTTTAAAATTCTAGGCAGTCTGCTCCTTATTTTCAATTTCAATTTTTTTCCTCTCCTTCCCACTCACAGCAGAAGAAAAAATTTTCTTTAAATATTTAGAAATCCATATCCCTTTGGCATTAGCACAGTCTTTAGCATTTAGCATACCTTCAATGCGGGTTTCTGATTTCTCTCAAAGCTGTTCCGTTTGGAAGGAGAGTGAAAAGAAAAAAAGTTTTCCCTTTGATATCCATTCGCTGCTTACTCAGTCTGGGAACAATGTGTCTTTAGTAGGTGTTAAATACCAGGATACTTTCACTGTTCCTTTGTCCCGGTCAGCAAAATCAGTTTCATTTCTTCACAAACCCCTCCAGCACATTTCTTTCCCCGGCTGGGCTCTTCTAAATGGCGGCCATAAAAGATCGCCGTTCAGTTGCCATCAGAGAGGGAGATTTAGCCGGCTAGGGAAGAGAGATGCGATGTCTCTCGTCCCTGCCAGAACCCCCCAGTCTTCACCACCTTCTACAAAGGTGGCTTAGCCCGGAAGCCAAATGGCTCGAGGCACTCAGGCAGTGAACACAGGCAGAAACCGTGCAGAGCCACGGAATCCTGCCTGCACTGAAGAACCACAAGCCGGAAGTTTTTCCCAGGGTTTGCGAACTTTTATCGCCAATTCATTCCAGCTTTTGCAAACATCGCCCTCCCTATCACAAACTTGCTAAAAATGAAAGGGGGGGGGGAGAAACCCAAACCAAGGCAACCCCTTATCTGGACAATGGAATGCCAAGAGGCATTCAAGAAACTCAAACATCTATTCTCAGCAGAACCGGTCCTTAAGCACCCAGATCCTGAACAACTCATCCAAGCAGACGCTAGTGATGTTGCAGTTGGAGCAGTCCTCCTCCAAAAGAATGGAAGGGGACAATTACAACCATGCGCTTATACATCCAAGAAACTGATGGAAATGAGCAAAATGGGCCATATGGGAGAAAGAGGCATATGCTGTGCGGTGGACAATGCTCACATGGAGACATTTCCTGGAAGGAAACCAAATCCCCTTTGAAGTATGGACTGATCACAAAAATCTGGAAGCCCTGAAAAATCCACGGAAACTCTCTGAAAAACAAGCAAGGTGGGCTCAATACTTTAAACATTTTAATTTCACTCTCAAATATTTTCCTGGGAGAAAGAACTTCTTAGCAGATGCACTGTTCAGAAAACCCCAATACAACAGTAAAAAGATTGAGGTTATAAAACCGATGATCCAACCGACCCAACTAGCAGCCAAAGTAATCACCCGGGCACAAGAAGAAAAAAAATCATCCCTGACTGAAGACATGATGTCAATATTTAAGGAGGCACTACTTAAGGACAACTGGCTCCAGGCTAACAAAAATGCTTGTTTACTCAAAGATGGACTGGCTTGGGTAGAGAAGAAACTTTATGTCCCTGAAAGCCAGAGAATGGACATCATGAAACTCTGCCATGACTCCAAAATAGCAGGACACTTTGGGTTTGTAAAAACTCTGGACCTCATCAAAAGACAATTTTTGTGGCCGTCCCTCAAAAAGGACATTGAAAACTATGTTGCGAGCTGCCCCACCTGTGCTGCTGCAAAGAGAAGACAAGGAAAATATCCTGGACTTTTACAAACAGTAGCAGACCCTTCTGCTCCCTGGAAAGAGATCTCTATGGACTTTATAGTGAAGCTTCCCGAAAGTGCTGGAAATACTGTCATTTGGGTTGTAACTGATCTTTTTTCCAAACAGGTTCACTTTATCCCATGCCAAAAGATCCCAACTGCCAAGGCATTGGCAAAGATGTTTCTAATACACATCTATCGCCTTCATGGAGCTCCCCAATGGATTATCTTAGATAGGGGTGTTCAGTTCACATCCAAATTTTGGCGGACGTTTTTAAACCTATTAGGCTTCACCCAGGGGTTGTCGTCAGGAAATCACCCCCAAATGGATGGATCAACCGAGACAGTGAACAGTGTATTAGAACAATATATAAGATGTTTTATTAGTCACCAACAGGATAATTGGACTGACCTTCTTCCATTTGCAGAGGTAGCATACAATAACTCAGTCCATAGTAGCATGGGGTTCACCCCATTCCAGTAGCCATGGGCCAAGAATTCAACCCCATGCCAGAACTACCCACTAAAGATCCTGAAATCCCCTCCCTTAAGAAGTGGATGGATAACTTACAAGCCATGTGGCCAGTGTAAGATTATCTTTACAGGAAGCTAAAGCAGTTTACAAAACTCATGCAGACAAAGAACATTGCGAACCTAAACCTTTCAAGATTGGGGGCCGTGTATACTTGTCCACAAAATTCTTAAAATCATTGCAACCATCTAAGAAATTAGAACCAAAATCCATTGGCCCTTTCCCCATCTCCAGAATTATTAACCCCGTGATGGTAGAGCTTCAACTTCCAAAAACACTTAGGCAGATTCATCCACTGTAGCTTGATCAAACCAGAGATCACTTCAAACCTCAGACCCTCCCCCTTCCCACACCTCCAACCCCCATCATGGTACACGGGGAACAACATTTTGAAATTAAAGACATCCTTGATTCATGCACTCACTATGGATCCACACAATATTTAGTAGCTTGGAAACACCTTCCTTCTTCAGAAAATGAGTGGGTAGCCAAACAACACGTAAAAGCACCCACATTACTACGTAAGTTCCACCAAAAATACCCTGATAAACCATCCTGAATTGCAAATGTAATGCATGATTTTTGTTTTTTTCCAGGTGGATCTAACTTTAAGGAGGGCAGGATGTCAGATCCGTGTATCTGTCATTTCTTCAGTGGAAGAAGAAAGGTGGGGGGGGCTGATAAAGGAAACCTTTCTTGATGTAACCTGAATATATTTAATCTTATATCGAATTTGTATAACCCACACATGATACGATGGAGGGAGAAAAGCCAGATGGCCAGAACTATCACCTCTGAGAGGCACAACAAGGAGATGAGAAGGTCATAAAAATTCCACAGTGAGATTGTACTTTGGGAATCTCTTGAATAGCTCGTTCTATTGAGGAGGAGGAAATTAGGTATGCCCTGGGAAACTGTGAAAAGATCGTTCCTTACAAGAGGGGTGGGGAGGAATTAACATACTGGCTTTTGTTTTACTAAATACACATCGGGATAAGGGGTGGGGTTCTAAACTTGCTTATGTATCCCTGTATGCCTGAGAGACCTCAGACACTGCTTAGAACTCCTACAGGAATTGTCTCATCTCAATAAAGAATTCCTTTGTGATACGTTTGGATACGTTTTCAGAAGTTCATTCTCATTGAGTGAATAGGAAAAGTTCTGTAGCCTGACACATGCCATTTTTTTTGTATAATCTTCCTGTCTTGCTAAATTTAATTTATGTTTAATTAATTCTCTTTCCCTTTTAATTTTGTCATTTTGTAGTTCTTCTTTTAATGCATTTTCTGCTACCTTTAATTCTTCCTGTAACATGTTTTGTTTTTTCCATTTTTCCTTATTCCTTCTAGCTATATATGCTATGATTATGGCCCGTAAGTATGCCTTAGCAGTATCCCATAAGTTTTGCAATGTCGTATATTGGTTTTTATTTTCTTTAAGAAAGAGTTCCATTTCTTTTTTGATCAACTGTATATATTTTTTTCTTTCAGAATCTATACATCTAATATCTATCTTCTATTTTTTTCTTTGACCTTTCCAAATTATTTTTAGGGAATTATGATCTGCCCAAGAGTTTGTCATTATTTCTATGGATTAGTTTATTTTCCATCTCTTTATTCACCCAGATCATATCACTCCTGGACCATGATTTATGGGGATTTGAGTAAAATGTATATTGGTTTTCATCTATGTTCAATTCTCTCCAATTCTCTCTTAAATTTAGTTCATGGGCCATTTCAAAAAAGGATTTGGGTAATATTTTCCTGTTCTTGTTTTTTTGTTGCATTTGTAGTCTTTATTAATGTCTGTTACTGCATTGAAATCTCCTGATATACAGGTGTTTTCTTGTCCTTTTTCTATTATTTTTTCATGTACCTTACTATAGAATTTCTTTTGATTATTTTCAATAGGCATTAGCTCCACAAAATTAAGAGAGCAATATAGGAAAAAAGAAACCATACATAAAACAACTCCTGTCTGTTCTGGTGGCAGCATGTGGTCGAGCAGCATGAAGGAACAGTGCTCTGTTCTTTGTTGCTGATCTTCAACATTTTTGGAGCCAACAGAGGCAAAATCGTTCCTGAGAGGAGCAGTGACAGAGAGGGGAACCTTTGGAGCTGAAGAGGAAAGGTGCAATTCCCAACAGTGCGATTGGAGGAGCCCTTGAAACCGGTGCTGAAGAGTTGGACTTTGGTGGCTGACCCAGAGACCAGATGACCCATGAGATAGGGAAAGAAAGCAAAGAGAGAGTACGGTGTGAAGAAGTGGTGTGAACAGTGAAACCGAAAGAGAGTGGAACTGTCAAAACCCAGAAAGAGACAGTGAGAGGAAAGGCTCAAAGCAGCACCTAAACAGTGAATACAGTGAGGAGAGTGAATAAGGGAGAGGATGAAAGGGTGCTAGCAATAGTGAAAGATTGAATAAGAATGTTCTCGAGTGGACCAATTGGATACTAGTACTGAAGTTGAGCCAACATCAGATGAGGTATCTACTGCCAAGAAACCATCCATACAATATGAAGATGATGGTAGTAATATAGATGATCCTATGGTGAGTAAGCCTATTCATCCTTTTATACTTCCAATCACTATCACAAATATTCAAGCCCAACAACATGTAAACATTGGTGCTTTAATTGACTCAGGGTGTACACGGTGTCTGATAACACACACAGTGATGCAGAAATTGGGGCTAAGTTTATTATCTCTGTCCACTCCTATACGATTTGAGCAGTGGATGGCTCTTTCCTGGGGGGAAAGCTAGCTACGCATCGTAGTGAATTAGTATGCATGGATATGGGAGAACACTGGGAAAAGATTTCTTTTTCAAAAAGTTTTTATTTTTTAATTTTTACACATCTCTTTACATGGGCAACGTGATTCCAGATTATAACACTTGTACATAATCATACTTTCATTTCCACCAATCTTATATAATATCATCCATTTCACTCATCTTTAAATAAGTTTCCATTTCATATTTCAATTCATTAATTCAATATCAATATCATTTCATCCACATATAGATTCCCAATTCTTTATCCCCTATTATTTCTATTTTCAGCTTACCACCTATTTTATTTAACATTACATATCATTATTATCCTTAATTTTCCCTAGATCGATTATATAATAAACTATCGAAAAAGAGTAAAAATAAGATAAAACCAATATATTTAGGATCCACATGGTATCTAATTCAATCTATCTAATTTAATAATTCATTTTCCCACTTTTAAACATATTAACATTAAATAATCAACTGTACATTTAAAATCATATATATTTTAAAGTATCCCCCCGAAATCACTAAAATGACTTCTTAATATATCTCATTTCATCTTCACTTTTCTTTTAATCATTAATAATCATATTTTTCCCTTTTCTACTAAGCCAAAATTTATATGTTTTAATACATTTCACTTTTCTTTTAATCATTAATATTATTTTTTCTTTCTTATCACGTATCCGAAATTTATCTATATATTTTAATACATTTCCATTCCCCTGTTTTAATCCGCCAATGTAACATAACATTCATATACAGTTATATATACATAGTTATATAATCCTAGAATAATTTCCAGCAAGTTTTAAACTAAATACCAATATACATTCCCACGTGGTATCCCCCTTATACAATCCCTAACCCTTATCTCTAAATCTCGTAACTTTATCATTCCTTTTAATTTTGGCTAGGTTTCCCTTTCCTAAGTTTCCCCAGTCTTTCTTCTTTTTTCCTTCTAGTTTTATTTTTATTTCCCTCTGCCTGTCAGCCATTTTCTCCCTTTTCAATTCTCTTTTTGGGGGTTTCTTCTTACATATTCCCTTCTTAGTCTTGAGTGTCTTATTTCTTTTATTTGTTGTCTCTGTTGTCAATGTCTCTGTTTTAAGTCCTTTTATGTCCTTTGACAATGGTCCTTGTTCTTCATACTCATCAAGGCTGTTATTTTTCTCTTTTAATTTGTCCTCTCTGAGTTTCCTTCGTTCTTCTGCGAGCTGTGATGCCATTACTTTATTCAGCATTATCTCCACCAGTCTCATTCTTTCTTTAAACATCTCTGTCACAGTTTGCAGCTCCGAGTTAAATTCTTTGCTTATTTCTTCCATTTCTTTGTCTATTAAGTTATTCTTTATTTTATTAAAGGTCAAGTTTTTCTATTATAGTCCTTGTCAAAAGTCTCTGTTTATCTCACTTTCTTCTGTTTTCTTGTCACAATCAACCTCCAACAATCCCAAAGTATTTCAGTCTTTTATATTTTACTGTAATCCCCCCTTCCTTTTTTAAATAAAGCTTCCAGGGATCTTGTTATATTAATAATCTTTTATTCCATTTCTTCTCTCTTTCAAATATTTATATGACCAGTAATTTTCAATAGAAACATAAAAGAAGGAAATCTTTAATCCTTAGGTGGTGCTCTATATCAATTCTTCTTATGATTGCTTTATTTTTAATTCACTTTTCCATAGTATTAATATTAATTTTTATCAATTCCAAATAAGTCCAGCATTTTATCTTATGCCTGATTAATGTCCAATTCTGGATGTTATTCCAGATTTAGTTTCTAATTACATATAATTTTTTATTTCCGTTTTTTTCTTTACCTTATATTTTCCTCTTATTTCTCGTTCGCTGCTACCACTCTTCCAAACAAGGGCTCTTACTTCCTGCTTTTCAGAGTTATCCAAAAAGAATGTTCAAAGTCTTTTATCCAGTTACACGCCACTCACCACTTTCACTCTCCAGCACAAACTTGTGTCCTGGAAGCTTCCCATCTTCAGGGCAGCCATTAGAGACTGCTGCTTCTCCCTGTCTTCTAGCCAGGGAGGGGAGATATGGCTCCCCTTGATCCAGCTGGCAGTCTCCCTCTCTTCCCCCACCCATATGAGGTGGGTCAGATGAATCCGGTCTTTTAAGGATCCCTCCAACAGGGTAAGCATGGATCAAAGCCATGCACAGTCTCAGTCTCTGATCCATTGTCAACATGAACATCACCAGAAGTCTGGGAAAAGATTTCATTTGTGGTGGTTGAACACATGACAGAGGCTGTCATCCTTGGGTTAGTGTGGTTGGATAAATGGGGTCCAACTATCCGGTGGGAAGGGGGGTTTAGGAAATTGCGGTTGGGAGTAGGCCCTGAGCCTCCAAAAGATGAGGCAATAACAACATCCTGCAGGACTGACAAAATAATAAAGCCAGCCTTGCATAACCTCCTATGTGTAATGATTTAGTTGATGTTTTTGGTGAATCTAGAAATGACCAGTTACCACCCCATAGGGCTACTGATTGTGTGATAGAATTATTAGCAGGGGTAAAGTTATCTAAACTTTCTATGTATTTGATAACCCCTCAAGAAATGGAGGAAATGTGAAAATACATAGATACAAATTTGGCAAGGGGTTTTATTAAATTGGGATGTGCGCATATCGCAGCTCTGGTTTGTTAGGGAGAAGGATGGTGGGCTTAGGCCATGTGTGGACTTTAGAGGATTGAATGCAGTATGTAAGGAGCCACTATATCCATTACCACTTATAAAAAAATTATAAGCTACAGTATTAAAAGGGAAATACTTCACAAAGTTGGACTTATGTGAAGCCTATTAGAGAGTTTGCATACATCCTGGTGATGAGTGGAAGACAACTTTCAACTGCCTATTGGGAAGTTCTCAGTGCCTTTCGGTCATGCCTTTCAGATTGCAGAGAGCTCCGCTGTCATCATGCAGCTTATAAATGAGGTGTTGCATGAACATTTGTACAAAGGTGTGTGATAAGTGAGAGCAGAAATGAAACAACAGACTTAATATTCTGAAGACACGTAACTGGCTTTTACTGAGTTAGATACTGCAGTAATGATCACCTTTAATCCACACTGTACACAGTATGAGGAAAAGGGGACCCCCTTTCCAGTAAGATCCACATATTTATACCCATAAATGGTTACATAAACAGTTACACAACACATCTTGCTTTCCAAATCAAAATTACAAAGAATCCCATAGGAAAGTTGTGGGTCTTTCCACATAAATCCCCCCACTTGCCATTGGAAATTCCCCAACATTCTTTATTCAGATTTATCTTCAGATTTCCTGTTATTCAAATACCAGAAAATTACAAATAGACCATTAATATGATTTATAATGTCAAAGCGCCCCAGCACATATTTCTAACTTATTCCAAGTACATAATTTTGCAATCTTGTATAATTTCTAGCAGAAAACACATTGCATAAATGTTCTGAACTTTAAAAGTTCAGACTGTGAACACAAAATGGCTTCAGTTCAGCTCTTTATATTCTCAGGTGTAATAACCAAATTTTCACCTATAACAGGTGTATTGGTGTTATATTGATGTTATATTGATGTTATATATTGTTATATTGATGTTATATATATTGATGTTATATATTGTTATATTGATATATACGGATACATTTGAATATCAGGTACAGCTGGTGAGACAAGTGCTTAAGAAATTACTGGCAGCACAGCTGTACATTAAACTATCAAAGTGTAATTTCACCGTACTCAATTAGATTATCTTGGATATCGTATATCAAGTGAAGGAATTGAAATGGACCCCAGAAAGGTGCAAGCTGTGTTGGACTGGCAAGCTCCTAATATGAGAAAAAAACTACAAAGCTTCCTGGGGTTTGCTAACTTTTACAGACAGTTGATACCTTCATTTGCTACTCTTGACCTGCCATTAACTGATTTGTTAAAAACAAAATCAGGGCAGACCATGAAACTCTGTCCAGGGTAATCTATTACCTGGTCAGATACATGTCAATGGGCGTTTGATTCCCTTAAGCAGATGGTTGCTCAAAAGCCTGTATTGAAGCATCCAGATATGGAATTGCCATTTTTAATTCAGGCAGATGCCAGTGACGTGGCAGTGGGAGCTGTTCTTTTACAAAATATTTCAAATGGTAGCTTGCAACCATGTGCTTATACATCAAGGAAATTAAGTCCAGCCAAGAGGAATTGGGCTGTTTGGGAGAAGAAGGCCTTCACGGTATGATGGGCTTGTTGACATGGAGTCATTTTCTTGAGGAAGCACAACATCCGTTGGAGGTATGGACGGATCATAAGAACCTGGAGGTACTCCAATCACCTCAAAGATGATCACCTAAGCAGGTCCAGTGGGCCCTATATTTTTTTGGTTTAACTTCATCCTAAAGTACATACCAGCGGAAAGAATTTTTTAGCTGATGCTCTGTCAAGGTGACCACAATACAACAGCAGACGAGAGGTAATAGTGCAACTGATTATACAAGGGAGAGAGATTCTACAGTCATTATGAGTGAAATTATTGGCTCAAGATTTACCAAACGCTATAAAGGAAGACACATGGTTAGCAAAGAACCAAATGCAAAGTGATATCAGCAATGGTATTGCATGGAGAGGAACAAAACTATATATACCAGAAATTTTGAGGAACAAAGTATTACACCGTTGCCATGATGTTAGGCAAGCTGGACATTACGGATTCTTAAAAACATTACATCTTGCCAAAAGTCAATTTTGGTGGCCTTCAACGAGATCAGATATTGAACATTATGTAAAGAAATGTATGGTTTGTGCTACCACTAAGTCCTGACCTGGAAAGCCTCTGGGATTATTACAAACAGTATCAAATCCCACCAAACCATGGCAAGATATTGCAATGGACTTTATAGTGGACTTACCTAATAGCTATGGATATACAGTGATCTGGAGAGTCATAATTTATTTTCGAAGCAGGTGCACTTTATACCATGTGCTGGTCTACTCTCTGCTTGAAAATTAATTACCATGTTCATTAAAAATATCTACAGACTACATGGGGTACCGAGAAGGATCATCTTGGATTGAGGAGTTCAGTTTACTGCTCAGTTTTGGTGGGAGTTCATACACTTAATAGGTTCTTAACAGGGGTTAAGCATGGCTTATCATCCGAGCAGCTGTGGTGCTGCAGAACGTGCTAATGCAGCCATAGAACAATACCTCCATTGCTATGTCTCCTATCAGCAAACAGATTGGCCAGAATTGTTACCATTTGCATATAACAACACTGTCAGATCCCTGTATCTGTCATTTCTTCAATGGAAGAAGAAAAGGGGGGAGACTGATAAAGAAATCCTTCTTTTTTTTGAAAACAATTTTATTGATTTTTAAATACAAACAAAACAAACAAAACATAAAAACATCAGCTCTCTTCCATACATATATACAAACAGTGTGTCGGTTGGTTCATCAGTTTTGTGCATTCATTTCGTAGTCTCAATTACAGTTACATTACATAATAACTCATATTATCAATCCAAACTTATATATCCTAGTATCACTATTAGAAAATCATTTGACTATAATTTTATTCATTCATACTTTATGAGATAACTATAATTTAGGTAGTTTATTCTATAACAAATCATATAATCATACCAAATCTATCCTAAAAACACTTTATAGATATGATGTCAAGTAACAAAGAAAAAGAAAAAGATATTCCTTGTTATCTAACATTCTAAATATTCTATTATTATATTTTATCATCCAACCATTGATAGAAAAGGTCTCAAATTTTATAGAATTGTTTATCCTCTTGCTCTCTAATTTCAAATGTTAATCTACTCATCTCAGCACCTTCCAATATTTTCTTGATAATTTCTTCCTGCAATGGTACTTTCTCATTTTTCCAATTTTTAATAAATACAATCCTAGCCGCTGTTAATACATTTACAATCAGATATTTCAAGTCTTTACTATATGTATCTGGTAAGATTCCCAATAAAAAAAAAACTCCAGTTTCAAATCTATGTGTTTCTTTGTCATTTTTTCCAACCACATGCGGATTTTAGTGCAATATTTTCTAGCATCCTCACAAGTCCACCACATATGGTAATATGAGCCAGGTTTATGATGACATTTCCAGCATTTTTCAGATTTATTCTTGAACATTCTTGCCATCCTTGTCGGGGGAAAGTGCCACCTGTAAAACATCTTATACAGATTTTTTTTATAAGCTGTTGACATTGTCATTTTATAATTTTGCGACCATAGTTTTTGACATTTCTCTAAATCAATCCCATATCCAAAATTCTTCCCCCAAACAATCATAGTTTCTTTAGCTTGTTCTTCCTCTAGCTTAATTCCCAGTAAATAACCATATAATTTTTTAATCACCTTTTCATCAGTACCTGTCAAAATCTTATCTAGATCAGTCTGTTTATCATAAAATCCCTGTTTTAGAATCTTCATCATACCTTGAGTGTATTTGAGTGTATATGAAAACAAATTCATCTTTATACCTTGTTCCTCTGATTTTGTATCGATTTAAGTTCACCCTTTTCATCCAATAGTTCCCCATATCTAACTGTTTGTTCCTTCTTATAAATTATAGGATAGGAAAATGCTTCAATAGTCGATAACCAAACTGGAATTTTCAAATAACATTGTCTTTTTATCTTCTCCCAGTTTAACCACAAAGACTCCCGTATATAATGTCTTCTAAAGTAATCCTGTGTTTTAGTTCCCTTATACCATAAGAAAGCGTGCCAATCCAACAGCAAATCATGACCTTCTAATGTCAACAATCTAATCTTTCTTAATGTTATCCATTCCTTGACCCACATCAAATTTGCAGCTTGGTGATACAACTCCCAATTAGGCAGGCCAAAACCTCCTCTAATTCTAGCATCTTGCAAAAGCTTTAGCTTTATTCTCACTTTCTTACCTTGCCATATATACTTCAGCACAATTTTATTTAAGTCTTCAAAATAGTCTTTTCCGAGCCTAATTGGTATTGTTGGAAACAAATATAAGATTCTGGGTAGAATATTCATCTTGATTGTTGAAATTCTCCCTATTAATGACAATTGTAAGTTTTCCCATTTCTTCAAATCTAAGGCTATCTGTTGTTTAAGTTTAATATAATTATTCTCTTTTAATGTACTACATCTTGATGTCAAGTATATCCCCAAATACTTGGCCTTGTTCATGACTTGGATTTTCAACAGGTCTGCCAGTTCTTCTCTTTGTCTTAGTAGCATGTTCTTTGTCAAGATCTTTGTTTTATCTTTATTTATTTTCAGACCAGCCACCTCGCCATATGTCTCTATCTTTTCCAATAGCTTTGGAGCTGTTTCTAAGGGGTTTTCCAAAATAAAGGCTAAGTCATCCGCAAAGGCTTGCAATTTGAATTCTTCCTTTTTGATTTTCATTCCTTTTATGCTTTTATCATCTCTAATATTTCTATTCAACACTTCCAAGGTCTTTCTCCTTTCTCAAGTTATATGCTAGCCATCTACCTGGTTTATTTGCAAAGCTATTCTCATGCACAAATTACAACACATACTTTATAGCAGCCATTTTTTTGGATATTGCATCTTCTGCTGGAATCTTCAAAAAGAAAAAATAATATAGGATTAAGCAGCCGTTACTTAGCAATACTATGAACATTCACAATTTCTTTAAAATACAAACAACCCAACTCTACAGGAGAGAGAAACTACACACACACACACACACACACATACACACACACACACACACACACACCACACACACACACACACACATATAAAGCCCTCAGTGGGAGATCAAGTCTCTACAGTGAAGCAGCCTGGAACCAAGCCTTCAACTGAGGAGAATGTATGTAAAAATTGTCCTCTCTCTCTTTTCCTGGGAGAAGATTAAAAGACAATGTTATTAAGCATTTTCTTATCCTATAATATACAAAAACGAACGAACAGTTAGATATGGTGAAATATTGAATGAAAAGGGTGAACTTAAATCTATATAAAAACTAGAGGAACAAGGTATAAAGATAAATTGGTTTTCATATGCGCAAATACATTCAAGGTATGATAAAGATTCTAAAACAGAAGGTTTCTGTGATAAACTAACTGACTTAGATACGATTTTGACAGGTACTGATAAAAAATGATTAAAAAGTTGTATGGATATTTATTAGAAATTAAACTAGAAGAAGAACAAGTTAAAGAATCTATGATTGCTTGGGGGAAGAATTTTGGATATGGGATTGATCTTGAGAAATGGCAAAAATTGTGGTCTCAAAATTATGACAATGTCAACAGCATATAAAAAAATGTGTATAAGATGTTTTACAGGTGGCACTTTCCCCTGACAAGAATAGCAAGAATGTTCAAGAATAAAGCAAAAAAAATGTTGGAAATGTCATCAGATACCTGGCTCATATTACCATATGTGGTGGACTTGTGCGGATGCTAAAAAATACTGGACTAAAATCCACATGTGGTTGGAAAAAATGACAAAAAAGCATATAGATTTGAAACCAGAGATATTTTTATTGGAAATTTAACTGAAATATATTGTAAGGACTTGAAATACCTGATTGTAAATGTTTTAACAGCGGCTAGGATTGTATTTGCTAAAAACTGGAAAAATGAGAAAATACCATCAGAGGAGGAAATCATTAAGAAAATAATGGAATGTGCTGAAATGAGTAGATTGACCTTTGAAATTAGAGAACAAGAGGATAAACAATTTTATAAAATTTGGGATCTTTTCTATCAATGGTTAGACAAACATAAAGTAATGAAATATGTAGACTTTTAGAAAATAATAAATATATAAGATTCTTTCTTATTATATCTACGAAATGATTCTAGGATACATCTGGGATGATAATATGATTTGTCATAAAACTAAGTAAAATATGATCATTTTGGAAAACATGAATGAACAAAAGTATAGTCAAATGAATGATTAATAATGATATTTATGTATTTAATATATTGATTGAAAATACAAGATTATATACAATGTAATTATAACTGAAGACTATGAAATGGGAGCACAAAACAATTTGTAAACCGCCACACTGTATATATGGAAGATGATTTGATGTTTTTATGTTTTGTTTGTTTATGTTTGTTTTAAAAACCAATAAAAAAATTATTTAAAAAAAGATGATCGATATGAGATTAGTGAAATACTTGACATAGACATAGGGGAACCTTACAATACTTGGTTTGTTGGAAAGGGTATCCCTTGTCAGAGGCGTCATGGGTTGTCTATTCAGAGGTGCACGCCCCTCGGCTATGCTGACAGTTCCACCTAAAGTATCCTACCAAGGAAGCAGGGGAGAGAATGCATAGGGTTTCATCTGTTCGTTCTCTTTTTCTAGGTGGATCTCTGGTAGAGGAGACAGCCTGTTGGGCTCTGTTAGGGATGATAGATGATCTGAGCCCATTAGCACGTTTGCAGGAGTAGCCGTCGTACCCTGCCAATTCTGGAGAATTGTGACAGCTGCAGTGTCGGAGAATTATGACGTGCGAAGGGATCCTCAGTCGTCTGTAACTTCAAGGGAAATTCCTATGTGTGTTTGATGGATTGTTGAACGTTAATTAGATAATTCTGCCAAAGCCAAACTGAAAGAGATAACAGCTGGTGCAGCTGTTGAATCAACTGGGCTGAAGAAACAGGAGATGGGGAGGACAAGTTTAACTATTTAGTTTACTCGTGATGAGATAAGAAACATGAGCGATGGATAAATGATAGGGAAGGAAATAGTGGACATTAGGTAAATGATGGGAATAAGGGGTGATTGAGGGGTGATTGAGGGAATAATTAGGGGCGTATATAGGAGATAGAAGCATTTAGGTGAGTGTGTTTATACCTTTAAATAACACTGTAAGGCAGAAGCTTCCAGTGCTAACCTAGATTGGTTGGGATACCGTTCTTGTCAGATGTAAGATTTGTTGTTTGACATTACAACCCTTGAAACCTGCTTTCTGCTCTGCATGGTAGTTTGTGGTTTGTGTGCAAATCTGCAAGTTTTCAAAGACTGGCTGAGACCTAACAAATAAAATCTTCTTTATTTATACAGTGTGTCGGTTGATACATATGTCTTGTCCACAATATCTATGGTCCTTTCCTCTTCGCTTTACATTCATATTACATTAATTAACTTTCCATATCATATTATATTATTATTACACCATCATTAGACTTTTAATTTCAAAATACAGGTTTTCCTTTTAGAGCAAACCTCACTTCTTAATAACTTTAGTTCATATTTATAACTCATTCAGAAATAATCAGTTACAACACAACATTACTACTATATTATACTTCATTTTCCTACTTTTCTGTCTAACCATTGGTAAAATAAATCCCATATCTTATAGTATTCTTTTTCTTCTGGCTCTCTAATTGCTAATGTTAATCTACACATGTCTGCACATTCCATTATTTTCTTAATCACACCCTCCTCCCTCAGAATTTTCTCATTTTTCCAATTTTGGGCAAATACAATTCTAGCTGCAGTTAAAACATCTATAATCAGATATGTCAGTTCTTTGTTATAGCCTTCGAGTAAAATTCCCAACAAGAAGTCTATATATTGTTTTGTCATTTTTTCCAACCATGTGTGTATTTTAATCCAATATCTTTTAGCTTCTTTACATGCCCACTACATATGGCAATATGATCCAGGTATCTGATGACATTTCCAACACTTAGCTGATTTGTCCTTGAACATCTTTGCTGATCTTGCCGGAAGGAAGTGCCATCTGTAAAATATCTTCAAGTTTTCTTTATATGCTGTTGACATTGTTAATTTATAATTACTAGTCCATAATTTTGCCATTTTTCTAAATCTATCCCATATCCAAAGTTTTGCCCCCCATGCAATCATTGTTTCTTTAACTTGTTCCATTTTCACTCCTAGTAAATAGCCGTATAGTTTTTTAATCATCCTCTCTTCAGTACCTGTTAACATTTTATATAATTCAATAAATCTTTATAATACTCTTCTATCTTACTATCTTTATCATATCTAGAATGTATTTGTACATATGAATACCAATTCATATTTATCATCTAATTCTTGCTTTGTTTTGAGTTGACCCTTTTCATTTAAAATCTCACTATATCTAACGTGTTCCAGTTTAAAAATAATTGGACATGCAAATGCCTCTATCGTTAATAACCGGACTGGTATTTTCAAATAATGTTGTTTCCTTATTTTTCCCAAGCTGATAGCAAGGTATCTCAAATATAATGTCTCCTAAAATACCCATGAGCTTTCCTTTCCTTATATTATAAAAAAGCATTCACTCTTCAACATCTTCATCAATGATTTGGATCAAGGAATAGATGGGGAACTCATTAAATTTGCAGGCGACACCGAACTGTCAGGAATAGCCAATACTCCAGAAGATAGGCTTAAGATTCAGAAGGATCTTGACAGGCTTGAACAGTGGGCACTATCTGACAAAATGAAATTCAATTGTGAAAAAAAGTAAGGTTCTATATGAAGGCAAGAAAAATCAAATGCACAGGTTCAGTATAGGCAGTACCTTGCTCAATAATAATAACTGTGAGAGAGATCTTGGAGTCCTAGTGAACACTAACTTAAATATGGGTCAGCAGTGTGCTACAGCTGCCAAAAAAGCCAACACAGTTCTAGGCTGCATTAACACACGGACAGAATCAAGATCATGTGAAGTGTTAATACCACTTTATAATGCCTTAGTAAGGTCACACTTGGAATACTGCATCCAGTTTTGGTCACCAGGTTATAAAAAGATATTGACACTCTACAAAGAGTGCAGAGAAGAGTAACAAAGTTGATTAGGGGCTGGAGGCTAAAACATAAAGAACGATTGCTGGAACTTGGTATGCCTAGTTTAATGAAAAGAAGGACTAGTGATGACATGATAGCAATGTTCTGATATCTCAAGGGTTGCCATTAAGAAGAGGGAGTCAAGCTATTCTCCAAAGCACCTGAGGGCAAGACAAGAAGCAATGGATGGAAACTAATCAAGGAGAGAAACAACCTAGAATTAGAAGTAATTTCCTGAGAGTTGGAACAATTTATCAGTGGAACAACTTGCCTCCAGAAGTAGTGATTGCTCCAACACTGAAAGTTTTAAAGAAGAGATTGGACAACCATTTATCTGAAATGGTGTAGGGTTCACTGCCTGAGCAGGGGTTGGACTAGAAGACCTCCAAGATCCCTTCCAACTCCTATCCTATGCTATCCGTGTTTTCCTGAAAATGAGACCCAGTCTTATTTTCTTTTGGGCTTGAAAATAAGCACTGAGGCTTAGTTTCAGGAGGGGAAATCTTTTTTTTTTTCACCTACAGGAGGTGCAGGCCAATGGGAGCGGGAGCACTGCTACTCCAGTCCCACCATCTACTTGCCTGTGGCTGCAACAAACTAAGCTCTCGACACAACCTGGTCTCCACCCATCCTGCCTGCTGGCCTTGCTGCTGGGACACTGGAGCTCAGGTCTTGCTCAGTCTGCTGCTACAATGAGGCAGGGGAAAGCCAGCACTTCCAGATCCCCTCCCTCCTCTGCTCATCAGCCCCATCAGCCTTGCAAAGACATACACCCCAAAAACATTCCCTCCACATCTTTGGCACAAGAAAAGGATGATCAGCAGGAAAATGGAGAGAGGATTTTCTTGCTGATCCTTTCTTGGGGAGCCCTGCATAGATGCTCATCCAAAAATGCATTGCACTGGGAGGCCTCTAGTGGTTACATTGAGTTGCATAGCTTGCTCCAGTGAGAAGGGTGCAGGCCGGGGGCTTGGCAGCCAGGGAAGATGGGGTTTTGTGGTACAAAGAAAGATCACCCCCTCCTTCTGCCATCCTGCTGCAGGACCACCACAGAGCTCACACAGGGCAATGAGACTGCTGGCAAAGGGGGCCCTGGCAGGCTAGTACTTGGGGAGGTGTTCTGGATGCCTCACGCCAGACAGGAGCAGTCTGGCAGGGCTGCTGAGAGCAGTGTAAATTAATTTGCTTGCTTCACTGTTCTTCGGAGGACAATCTGGCAGATATAATGACCAAGCCATTGGGTGAGATGCACCATGGGAAGAATATTGAGTTATTCAGTTTTATATCTATTCTAATCATAAAGGGAGGCATGTTCAGTATATAAGAAATTATGAGCTGGGATAGCCATAACAACAAATCAACTAATAGGAACTGTTTGATGACTATGAAACAGCACCTGTTGTGAGTCATGCCAGATGGCTTGGAGACTGGGTGTGGCTTAGGGTAACTGGTCTGTATAAATATAAAGCTTCTGTGACTCTGGTTGTTTGGCTTGCTTCTGCTTCTTGTTCTTGTTCTTGCTACCATGCTGCAAGAGCTGTATGGGTATTGTATACATGCATCATGTTTTATATTATTGTGTATAAACAAGTTTCTTCTATAAATGAATCCTGCTGAATTATTTACTTGTGTCCTGGTTGGATTGCTGCAAACTCTAACAAAAAGCTTTAGGAACATCTGGTATAAACTGTGGAGGAAAAGATACACTGCAGAAATTGGTATATAAATCCATGTTCACTCCAATATTCTTTGTTTTTACTGTTTTCACCATTAAAAATATCTCTGTAATGGGAAAGTTGGAATATCATAGAGAATACAGAAAATATTACCTTGTGGCTTTATTCTTCATAGTTTAATTCATCCTTTATATTCTGTCATTTGGGTTTGGGGCAGTTTCTGTTTTTCTCATCAACATTGGAGAATTTAACCAAATATTTATTAAAATTCTTCAATTGTAATTTTATGGTATCCAGTAATAGCTATTCTCAGTTCAATTTTAACCATGGTAATTTTGTGGAATATATAAAAAAGAATGTTTATTGAATAGAGAGTTAATAGTGAATATATTGACTAGTGAATTAGCTCCAGATTGCACCTTTTTTGTATTAGATAACTGCAACCCCAAAGCAAGAAATGTTGGATTCCTTAAAATGCTTCTTTCTACATTAGTTCCTACAATCATTCCAACCTACAGAAAGAACTGCTTTAAAAATATTGAGAATAAACAGCTAGCCACATTTTTTTCTTCTTAGTATGGATTTTTTAAAATCATATCCTTGATTGTAATGGGAATTGACCTATTGGCTAATTGCCCAAGTCTGCTGTCATGGGCTAAGGGTGACTGGCCCAAAGACAACCCAGCTGCTTCCATGCCTTAAGGGAGGAATAGAACTAATTGCCTGGTTTGTAGCTTTAACCACTAAACCAAACTAGTCTTAAAACAACCAGCCACAATACTGATATTAATTTGAACTTGAATCTATAGTTAATTAAAAACTACTTTATTTTAATAAGTTTTTAAAAATAACAGAGTTGTTTGTAAAACAATATACTGTATGCTGCTGCCATAGGTAGACAATTACACTACAGGCTACTTACCTGTTAAGATCTTGTATTTTTTACAACATAATAACACACTGTTCTGCACAAGCTCTTCAAGGCTGCTTTGTCTTTCTATTTCATTGCTTTTAATGGTGAACAGAAACGTCAGGTGTCAAATAAACTATAAGGTAGAAATGTCCCTGGCTGTAATTAGCAGAAATTGCTGAGGCACCAATTTCCAGGATTCCACCATAGGCCATGCTGATTGAGGTTGCTGAAAATTTATTCAGTTTGTAAAAAATCAGATCCCAATCTCTTCAGTACAAGGTTGCATACCCCTATACTCAATTTGTTTGGCAGAACACATATGAATTCCATTTTCCATCCACTTTGGGGTATCTTAAACAACACCCAATTGAATTAGGATATTATAACATGCTTAACTGCTGGTTTCTCCCCTTCTCCCCCAAATACATTCATTTTTGCCTGCCCAGATTACAGAGTTTGCTATTCTCTCTCCTTTTGACCCAGTTCTCCAGGATCTGAACCGTCTAGTGTTTTGCTGCCATCTACTGTCCTTTACTGTGCTTTTCTTTCTAGGGATTCTGCAGATTCTTTCCCTGGCTCTGCACTAGGGGCAAATGATTCTAAGCAATTTAAACATTTTTATTTTCTCTGTCATTGCCAATAAGCCTCAATTGTGAATTTGACCCAACCCAAAGAAAAGAAATGTTGACATGTATCATTTATCTGCTTCAAGATAAATTCATTTCATAGGCAGAAAAAACACTACCATTTTTTAAAATGTTGCTTATATCTGCTGCTTGCATAGGCCAGATCTATCCTGAATATAGTTACTTTGCTATTCTGCTTGATGTAACTGCTTTGTATTCAATACTGCGTGAATTTCTTCTTGGGATATAACATTAATAATCTATATTCCTGGCCCCTGGTTTGTCATATTGTTGGAAGAAATATTTTTCTGGGTTCAGTTCCAAATGGAGAAGAAAGACACTGGAAACATGGTGACTATTTGGAAAGATGGTTTAATGGTGGATAGGATCACATGCCTTGGGTGAAGAAAGAAGGGCTGAGATGCTGTAAGTGCCTGGGTTTTATACTCTCTGTTGGGATTTGAATTTGAGCTTGTATTCTGATTGGTTGTCAGACTCCCATGGCAACTCTGTAGGCCAGTTGTCCCCAACCGGTGGGCCGTGGCCTATTGGTGGTCCGCAAGAAAATTTTGGTGGTCCACAGACAAATATCATTCCCAGAGCACCCCTCAAAGCAATTAATCCAAGCTGCGCAGGAACACAAGGCTGAGCCACCCACATGGCCTATGGGAACCCTCCCCGCCCACTCACTCCTTACCTGGCAAACTTGCCTGCTAAATTGCTAATTTTTCCTTCCCCCCCCCAAACATCAGCTGTTCTGCTGTGTGGAGAGATTTAGATTAGCTAGAAAGCAGGAAACCACTGGATTTCTTGCTTTCTAGCTAATCTTTAGATCTTCAGCTCTGCTTTTAAGCAGAGCTGAACCTTCCTTAGGACTGAAGCTTCTATTTGTCAGTGCAGACTCAGATAGCCGATGGCAGATAGATAGATCTTTGAATGAATCTGTGATTCTGTGAGCAACTCAATCTGCCTGCCTGCTTTGCCTGATTTTGGGTAAAAGTTGTTCTTTTTTATAAAAAATTCAATATTTACATAAATATTTATAAAATTTACATACAAGCCATGCTCAGCCAGTCACATGGCCACCAAGCCACACCCACAAATTAGGCCACACCCACAAAACCGATTGTTAAGAAATTTGAATCCCACCCCTGCCTCTTTGTTTGTGTGTGTGTGTGAGAGAGAGAGGGAGATGGGGGAAGAGATTAGATCAAATCTCTCTCTCTCTTTCTCTCTCCCACCAACATCAGCAAGCCACCATCTATCAAAATTCACATTAGTGGTCCCCAGGATTTAAAATTGAGTTTGGTGGTTCCTGAGGTCTGAAAGGTTGGTGACCCCTGCTGTAGGCTGTCTTGAGTCCCAGGCTTGGTTGAGCCTTGCTGGATGATGATGTAATGAAAGGGCTTTGAGCAATTCCCATAGGTCTACCTGGAAATCTTTGTTATATAAAATAGGCTGGCCCAGGTCAGAGTAATGGTCCATTAGTAAAGGTGGGGGGGCTGAGTTTCTGCCTCTTTGGTGAGTTTCTGCTTCTGAGTTCCTACTTCTTCATGGGGAAATATTCTGCCTTTTTCATATTTCCTAGAATATTTCATTTTTCTAGGAGAGGGATGGGTGCTAACTTCCTACAATATCATTAACAAGCTCTATATAAGTTTTGAGCTGAGATGTCTTAGAACTAATTCTTTATAAAGTTTTCAAGTTTACTTTGGATGCAATTCCTTGGGTTTGGACAAGACTGGCCACAGGGACCTTGTTGTGCTGCACCCAAGTTTGGAATATGATCCCCTGGATATTCAGATGGGTCCCATCTTGCCTGCCTTTAACCATTCTCTAAATAATTCTTCCTCCAAGGCTTGAGGCTGGGCAAGCCCTTTTAAGCTGGAAGAGTGGAAAGTTGCTTCTGTTCTCTCAGGCAGTTGTTGTTTTATGTGTGGCTCTTTTTTCATGTATTGCTCTCTTAATTTTGTACAGTTAATATCTACTGAAAAATTGTTCCCAGCATATTGTAGACTTCTATTTACCCAGTCTTTCACATACACTGTGCTATTCTAAAGCTAAAGCATTTCATCATTAGAAAAAGAAAATAAATAAATTTATCTATGCACTCTAATGCCAGGGATAATCATTTATGCGCTCATGTAATAGTCCAGTAGCACCATTTGAGGGGCTGAGCTGCCATTATTTGCCCTACCTCCTACACATCTAGCAGTTTGAAAGCTTGCAAATATGTATAGATAAAAAAGTACCACTTCAGTGGGAAGGTAACAGCATTCTGTGTGCCTCAGCATATAGTCATGGCGGCCATATGACCATGGAAGAATCTTCAAACTATACTAGCTTCCTTGGCTAAGAAACAGAGATGAGCACCATTCACCATAATTGGACATGACAGCATAGGGAAAACTCTTATTATTTTTAAAAATCCTTGGTAAAATTGTATTTTGTAGAAGAGTTACTTTCTTTAGAATAGGTATAGTAGAAATTTCCCTTAGCATTCATTTATAAATGCATAGTAGTATTGAAAAATAAACATAGCTATTTTTCATTCTCCCCATTAATATGTATTGAATTATTATTTTACCCACTGTAGATAATTTGATACTGCTTCTGTAGATCATTACAAAGAATTGTATTTTCCATGTATATTAGTAATAAGTGTAAATTATTGTAATGTATCACAATATGTAAAAGAAATAGTAGAATGCAGTGGATTTTCAATAAACATTCTTCATTCTTAATGGATCTTATATTGATAGGCATATAGCTATAAGAAATAGAATAAAAATACATGGCGAGAGAAATAAAAGCAAAAAAAAGAAAAAGAAATCAAAGGAATATAACATTTAAGCTTTATGGTTGAACAAGAATATTTAAAATTTTGCCCTAAAAAAGGAATTCATTATGGGTAGCATAATAAAAAAATTGGGGTGCAACCATCTTAAACCATATTATTAAAGCAAACTCATATTCAAAGCAGGTTAAATGAGACACCAATTTTAAGAACAATTTCAAGATGATGAGATGCAGAGAGGTAAGAAAATGATTTCTGATCCAGCGGTTGTTGGTTCATGGTGAATGTTTCCAACTTTTGTCAGTCATAGCTGGATTGATGCAGGATATATTTTCCATCTTGATTTTTTTAAATTTGGACTCTCCTTAGTGGTCTAGGCCATAAAGAAATCATCTACAGTGCATGAAATATTGGCAGCTGGAATTAAAAGAGGATCATTTCTCTTTGTTTAAAAGACAGACCTTTTCCTTCCCACAGGATCTTTTACTGCAGCCCTTCTTGTCTCCCAGAATCCAAAAATTTGACCAGATGAAGCAGGCTGCTGTACAGTCACCTCAGGAATAGATGAAAACTGCCAGAAGATGGCACTCTATGCCCAGTAAGAATGTTTTTCAGTCACTGAAGTCAGATTACTGGATCTCAGTATACCATTCCATCATGCATGTTTTTCTAAGCTCTTCCCACAGCAGGTGTGTACATTTTGAAGTAGAAAAAGACTCATATAGTAGCATCTAAAAATAGGAGAGGAAAGACTAAAATCAATTTACTGTAATTTTAATGGTAATCGTTACATTTAAGGTTTCCAAAATATCTCAAATAGCAGAACTTTACAGTAGCATAGATGCCTTCCATCAAATCCGGGATAGAGACAAGATAATCAGCCAAATATGAATTTTGCCTGGGTTAAAATCTGGTGAGTGATGAGCCCATAAATATGTGATAGAAAAGTGATATGCTGCACCTGAAATGATTAAATCATTTTTTAAAATAAAAAATTTTAAGAGCACTTGTCCTGGCTCAAAGCAACTGATATGTAAACATACTTTAATTGACCCTTTTACATTATTTTTCTAAGGGCAAATAAATAAACACTTACTGAAATATGGAAAATATTTCCCAACTCTCCATGCCAGATGGGAAATTTGGGATATGATTATCCTGGACAGTCAAAAAAATCTTAACGTAAAGGAGATAAGTGAAGAAACTGCAAATGTTTTGAACAACCAACAAATAAAGTATAAATTGCTTGGCGATATGGTTAATTAGTGAATTCTACCGCCATCAAACATAGAGGGCCTATTTCGGTCTAGTTTCATAAATTTTGTATGTACAAATAAGTTGCAGAATTCTGCACAGAGCAGAAGGAAATAAGAACAAATTTCTTAGGACCAGAACAATTTGCAATAGCACTGCCACAGTATAGTTAGTATAATCATATTTCTGGCTATTCTCTATACAGGCCAAATCATCAGTGAAGATATTTGTAAAATTCCCAAAGAATTTCTTTCTTCATTGAGTATTATTTCAAGAGCAAAACTGGAATAATAGTTAGAATCCAAAGCAGAATTTAAGAAGCCCAGATTCATGTCACACATAATCATCATGGAAGTGGATGGATTTAAATATGTAACAAAATTCAAATCTGAATATGACTTCCTCGCACAGTTGGACACAAGATTCTTCCTAGAATTGTAGTGAGAAAAGAGAATGTCATTTTCTTTTAGCTCAATATTTCCCATTAGATTGTTTTAGGGATAAAATTGAAAGTGAAAATATTGTGCATGCTACTCTTAGCTGCCTGAGCAAAGAACAGGTCATTTGTCATTTCATTTGCTCTATATATCTAACGAGTAAATAAGTGGAACAGATCACTATCTATTTCCCATTGTTCTTCAGATTAAATAATAAACATAAATAGATTATAGTCTGAAAAAATAATATAATGGATCTGTCTGTGGACTAAATAATGCAAGGAAAATGGACAACAAAGAGCTGGTTGGTCAAACTGATTGATCGAGATCTTACCTGATGATTGAGTGTTACAAGAAACTTTGTAAGAGAGCCATATACTTAGGAAGCACATAAATGTAGCTAAGAATCCGAAGACCTATTTTTAAAAAAAGCATCAGCAAAGGAGCCATACATAAAAATACCTTACATTAAGTTTCTATAGATTTTAAATAATATTGAACAGTCTTTGACATTTCAAAGAATGTATTGTAATCGGAGATTAGTAATAAATACCCAAATATACATTTACTGAATGTATTGTCAAATGCATACCTTTTTTGTCCTCCCACTCCCCTGTATTCCAACCAGCAGAAATCTGCTTGCAAATCACTGTTTGCAATTTGTAACAAATGATTTTAAGTACAGTAGTAATTGGAAAGTGAGTTTTGTCCACTATCACCTTTCCAAGACAGATTTTCTTTCTTCCTCCATGTAAAGCATGGGAGAATGTATTTTAGTATAATTGTAATGAATTGTAATGAAAAGACAATGATCAAAAGGGATGGGAGACTCAGCCAATCTCATTGTACACATATTGTACTCTGATAATAAAGGTTGATTTGATTTAATTTGAGAAGACAAGAGATAAATTTATTTCTATTAATCTGTTTCCATTATCTACAATGAGATTGAAATTGAGGGCATGAGAGCCCTGTAATAGGCTGCTCAACAACTAAAGCAAAAAGTTTTACGTCTGTTTTTAAAATGTGTCTAGTATCAATAATTATTTAGCAAGCTGATTCATTAAACATTAAGTTTAGAGTTCAACTTAGCTGTTTTATGAGTATTGCAGGTATTCTGCAATACTGCATACACTCTGGCAATATTAGGTAAAAGACCAAGCCATAAATAACTGTGACTCAGAAATTTTGAAATATTCATGACTTCAGAAACATGTACATTATTGCAGAATCTGGTAACAGAATGGAGTTTTAAAGAATGCCATTATTTAATTTGGGCCAAAATTATAGCCCAATGTAGTATAGTATAAAGCCAGCAATGTGAAAACGATCTATTTGGAATTCTTGTGCAGATTCCACTGAATTTAATATAACTTTCCTCAACCTACAGCATATAACTAGAATAATTGCTTGCTTAGTTATTATAATTTCTGTAAAAGTAACACAATACATTGACTGCACAATTATTAGGCAAGTGAGTATTTTGATCATATCATCATTTGTATGCGTATTTTCCACTACTAAGCTATATAAACTCAAATGTTTAGTGGATATAAGCATATCAAGTGAAGTGTATTTGTGTAATGAGGGAGGGTGTGGTCAAATTAGATCAACACTCTATATCAAGGTGTGCATAATTATTAGGCAGCTTCTTTTCCTTAGGCAAAATGGGCCAAAATTTAACTGACTCTGAAAAGTCAAAAAGTGTAAAAAGTCTTTCAAAAGGATGCACCAGTCTTGAAATTGCTAAGATATTGGAGCATGATCACAGACCCATCAAACCTTTTGTTGCAAATAATCAATGGGGTCACAAGAAATGTGTTGTGAAAAAAGACACACATTAACTGCCAAATATTTGAGACAAATGTGAAGCTACCAGGAATCCATTATCCTACAGTCCTATCATATTCCAGAGCTGCAATCTGCATAGAGTACCCAGAAGTACAAAGTATTCAGAGACAAGGTAAGGAAGGCTGAAACCTGAACACCACTGAACAAGATACATAAGTTGAAATGGCTAGACTGAGCCAAGAAATATTTCAAGACAAATTTTTTAAAGGTTTTATAGGGCAGAGGTTAGAATGCAGAAATGCAGGCTACTTCTGCCAGCTGCCTGAAATTTGGCAGTTCGAATCTCACCACATTCAAGGTTGACTCAGTCTTCCATCCTTCTGAGGTTGGTAAAATGAGGGCCCAGATTGTTGGGGGAAATATGCTGACTCTGTAAATTGCTTAGAGAGGGGTGTAAAGAACTGTGAAGTGGTATATAAGTGCTATTGCTATTAGGGACTGATGAGATGAGAATTGACTCTTGATGGACCAGATGGATGAGCCCCAGGCTGGATCAGTAATGGGTACAGAGCTTCATTTCGACTTAGATGCCAGCAAGGTGAAGATGGGGCACTGGTATAGACTGCTATTATTAAAGATGAGCTAGTTGGATTTTTTTGAGTTGAAGATGGACTATCTGCTTGATCAGTTTCCACCCATTATTCCTTGTCTGGCTTTCAGGTGCTTTGGAAAATAGGCTGACCCCCTCCTCTCTATGGCAGCCCCTCAAATATTGGAACACTGATATCATGTCTACCTGATACTTGTCTTCACTAGACTAGACATATCCAGTTCCTGTAACCATTCTTCATATGTTTTAGTCTCAAATCCCCTAATCATCCTGGCTGCTCTTCTCTGCACTTTTTCTAGAGTCTCAACATCTTTTTTACAGTGCGGTAACCAAAGCGGGATGCAGTATTCTAGGTGTGGTCTTACTAAGGCTTTAGAGAATGGTCTTAGTACTTCATATATCTTGATTAAATCCCTGTTAATGCAATTTAGGATTGCATTGGCTTTTTTGGGCTGCCACTGCACATTGTTGGCTCATACCATATTTAATTGGTTAGCCTCTAACATTCCAACTTCCCTCACAGTTACTGCTATTATGCCTGGTTTCTCCCAATCTATATGTGTATTTTAGTTTCTCTTACCTAAGTGTAAGACTTTACTTTTCTCTACATTGAATTTCATTTTGTTAGTTAGGGCCTAGTGTTCAAGTCTGTATCTATCAAGTATGAATCTATCATCTAGGGTATTTGCTATTTCTGCCAGCTTAATATCATCTGCAAAATTGATATGTTTCCCTTCTATTACCTCATCTAAGTAGTTTATGAAGATATTGAAGAGAACTGGCCTAAGATGGAACCTTGTGGTACCCACTACTTACTTCCCTTCATGTAGACATGAACAGTGATAGCTGAACCCCGAAGCATTATATATGAAATATCATTCAAAACCAGCTCCTTACCGAACCTATGGCCCTTAGTTATGGTCATCCCTATCTTCAGAAAAGGTGACCCCAGCCTGGTTGAAAACTGCAGACCAATCTGCAGTTGTGGTACCCACTACTTCCCTTCGTGTAGACATGAATAGTGATAGCTGAACCCCTAAGCATTATATATGAAATATCATTCAAAACCAGCTCCTTACCAAACCTATGGCCCTTCGTTATGGTCATCCCTATCTTCAGAAAAGGTCATGTGCGAAGTCATGGAATCAATCATTAACCAAGTCATCACCCTCCACTTAGAGTTAAACAAACTACTCTGCAAAAAACAATTTGGTTTCAGGAAAAAATTGTCCTGCAATTTATAATTCCCACACTGCAAAAACATATGAACTACTCTACTTGACCAGAGTAAAACAATAGATGCAATTTACATAGACTTCTGCAAAGCCTTTGATTCAGTGATACATGACAAACTACTGTTAAAACTAAACTCTTATGGTATTTCCGGATCCCTTCATAAGTAGATTGCTACGTTTCTGTCAAACAGACAACAAATAATAAATATAGGGAGCGCTATATCAAACCCTGCTCCAGCTAACAGTGGTGTCCCCCAAGGCAACATTCTAGGATCCACACTCTTTATACTTTATATAAATGACCTTTGCGATCATCTTATAAGCAACTGTGTCCTCTTCACAGATGACATAAAACTATTCAACACCGACAATGCCACTGTCCTTCAAAATGACCTTGATTATGTGTCTGAATGGTCAAACAACTGCCAACTCCAAATCTCAACCAACAAATGCTGTCCTACACATTGGTGAAAAAAATCAGTACACCAAATACAAGCTAGGCAGATATGACTTTGTTGACAATCCTTACTCTGTCAAGGACCTTGGAGTATTCATATCAAATGACCTAAGCATCAGAGCTCACTGGAACAGCATTGCCAAAAAGGCATTAACAGTTGTAAATCTAATCTTACAAAGCTTCTCCTCCAGAAATATTGAATTGCTAACTAGAGCATACAAAACTTTTGCTCGATCAATACTTGAATTAAGCTCATCAGTCTGGAATCCGCACTGTATATCAGACATTAATAAAATTGAGGAAGTCCAGAAATATTTCACAAGAAGAGTGCTACACTCCTCTGCTTGCAACAGAATACCCTATATCACCAGGCTTGAAATTTTGGACTTGGACAACCTTGAACTACGCTGCCTATGGTTGGACTTAAGCATGGTACACAAAATTATCTGCTACAATGTCCCACCAGTCAATGACTACTTCAGCTTCAACCGCAACAATACAAGAGGACATAACAGATACAAACTCAATGTAAACCACTCCAAACTTGATTGCAGAAAGTAGAAACAGAATGGTCAATGCATGGAATGCACTACCTGACTCTGATGTTACATCCTCTAATGACGCCCACTCCTTTAACCTCAAATTATCCACTATTGACCTCACCCCATTCCTAAGAGGTCTGTAAGGGGCGTGCATAAGTGCACAATCGTGCCTAGCATCCCTGTCCTATTGTCCCCATTTATTTATACCTATTTCTTGTATTCTTACTCATGTTTATACTTATACCTATTTTCTTGTAAGCAATTGACAAATCAAATAAATAAATAAATAAATGTACTACCATTAAGGACTGCTCATGGAGTAGTTTCCCAGCTAGTTACAAATCCATTTGATGGTGATGTTATCTATCCCACTTTTTTCTAGCTTACCAAGAGGTAGGTTGTGGTCTAGCTTGTTGAATGCCTTGCTGAAGTTTAAGTATATTATGTCCACAGCATTTCACTGCTTAACTAATTTAATCACTATGTTGAACAATGAAATAAGATTGGTTTGGCATGATCTACTTTTAACAAACCCATGCCAATTTCTAGTTATTACTTCACTCGTTTCTAGATGTTCACAGATCTGTTTTTTTATTAGCTTTTCCAGTATCTTCCCAGGTATAGATGTTAGGCTGATTGGTCTGGGGCTTCCTGGGTCTGTCCATTCCGCCCCCCCCCCTTTTTTTGATGATCAGAACCACATCAGCTCTTTTCCAATCCTCTGCTACAGTAGTTTCCTGGTGCTCCAGGATCTTTGAAAGATATGTTACAGCGGTTGTGAGATGAAATCTGCCAACTTCTTTAAAACTCTTGGATGTAATCCATCAGGTCCTGGTGATTTATATTCATCAAGAACAGACGGGTGTTCTCTTACCATTATTTTGCTAATTTTAATTTTAATTTCTAGTTACAGTTACATTTTTGATCAGTTGGGCTATAGTTTCTTTTTGCATGAAGAACAATGCAAAGAATGAGTTAAGCAGCTCTGCTTTCTCTCTGCTGCCTGTTATTTCCTTGCTGTGTTCTCTCTTTAGTGGATTGACTCATTGATTTTTTTCTTGTTAATTATATATTGAAAGAAACTTTTTAAAAATTATCTTTGATTTTTGTTGCAAGACTTTGTTCATTCTGAGCCTTCGCAGATTCTGACTGTTTGCTGATATTCTACCTTAGATGTATGTCCTTCTTTCCATTTTTTATACTTGTCCTTTTTGTCTGTCAGTTTATCAGAGGATAACTATATTGGTCATTGATTTTTTTTTGAAATATCAGAAATGTTTATTAGTACATTTTGAGTTGTTTATTATTCTCACTTTAACAGATGCCAATAAATAAGTGTGATGGGCAAATTTTTGTTTTTCATTTAGTTGTATAATAATTCTTCACACTAATAGTTACCCAATAATTGTGCACACATAGAGATTCTCCTAAGAAAGCCAAAACTCACTTTCACTTTTTTAAATAATCAGGTTTGAGGTTTATTAACATTTTGGATTGATTAAGAGCACAACTATTATTCAATAATAAAATTAATCCTCCAAAATACAACTTGCCTAATAATTATGTAGTGTAGATTTTGATAATGGAGGGTTATAGCAGTAGTGGGAAAAAGCTATGTTAAATATCTTTGCCAGTATTTTTAAAGATCTAACATACCCAATCCTCAATCAATATGTACACTTGAATATATGGACACTCTTTTCTTTTAGTGTGCTTATTATGGGAAAAAACCCTGAAATGTATATTTAAGGTCTGATAAATAAAGTTGCTTATATATAACAAAAAAATGGCAAACAGCCTCACCGCTCCAGCTACCAGGCCTGCTGAATTGGAGCTTTTTGCAACTGCCACAATTGATGCAATAAGAAGCAGAATAGTACCTATTAGATAATGAAGAAACTCCTAAATGAAACAAAGATAATGTAGTTTAGAAGAAAAGCTACAAAGATCTTGTACTTTACATCAGAAGCTTATCAAAGGAACATTTCAGCGTGACTGAAGCCCCAGGTATAGCTAATGAGTTCATGTAACAGCATAACAGAATAAGAGAGTTGGAAGGGACCTTGAAAGTCTGCTAGTTCAACCCCCCTTGCTCAAGCAGGAGACCCTATACATTTCAAATAAATGGTTGTCCAATCCCTTCTTAAAAACTTCCATTTTGGAGCATCCACAACTTAATTACATTGATTGTTTTCACTGTCAGGAATTTTCTCCTTAATTATAGATTGGTTTCCCCTTTGATTAGTTTCCATCCATTATTTCTTGCCTTGCCTTCTGGGACTTTGGAAAATAGATTGACTCATCGTCTTTGTGGTAGCTCCTTAGGTGTTGGAACACTGCTGTTTATGTCACTCTTAGTGCTTCTTTTCATTAAACTAAATATACCCAATTCCTGCAACCATTCTCCATATGATCCTCTGTACTGTTAGTGCAACCACCAGTCAATTAGACTCTTGTCCTCCTGGCTGGTGAAAGGCTGCAGGACGGTAACCAGCAGATGGGTTCATGCAGTAAAAATTCTCATTGCAAGAGGAAACATTCCCAGAACATTTTAAGGACGCTCTGGCTTGTCCTTTCTTTAAAAAAACCAATCACTTGAACCAATCTGCTTGGACAATTTTTATAGTTTCCCATATTCTCTTTTTTTGGGGAAGGTGGTAGAAAACGTGCTTGCTTGACAGCTCTGGGGATCTTGGACAAAACAAATTTCCTGGATTCCTTTCAGTCAGGATTGGCTCTGGTACAGAGACAGTTTTGGTCACACTCATGGACAATCTCTGGCAGGGCTGGGATGGGAGTAGTGCAAACATTTCCTTTTTTTAAAATAGATTTTTAATTTTTGAATATAGTAATTCCATCTTAAATTGAACAGTGTGTCATCCGGGTACAAATACTTTGTAAAATAGTAATCAAAATTTACGGCAATATTCATTACATCAGTATTAATTCTACAATATTAAAAGAATAATATTCAACATATTAATCATAATATTTACTTCTCTCTCTCAACACATCTTCTTTATTTCACTAATCTTTTGTTTTCCTATTTCTAACTTCCATTTTTGTTATTTAACCATTGATAAAATAAATCCCAGGTCATATGGATGAAAGAATGAATGAATTCTTTATTGGCCAAGTATGATTAGACACAAGGAATTTGTCTTGGTGCATATGCTTTCAGGATACATAAAAAGGCCCAACTAGAAGCTTGAAAATATTCTATTACCCTGTGACCAGACAAAGCTGAGAAAGAAAGAACTGAGACTCTTTTTCAAGGACATTGCTATTTGATAAGATAGAGGGAAGAGCATGGGAGAGTATTATTGCATGTGCTCTTCTGGGTTTCTATCAACAGCTGGAGTCTGGTGTTGAAACTTAGGGGGGGAAAGGTGATAAGTTTTTGGAGAAGAGAGCTATAATAAGAGCCTTGGATAATTAAACAAAGTGCAGTGTGCTCTTTTTACTTTTTCGAAATTGTGCTATCCCTCCTCACCAGCTTTATTGCATTTCATTTTATCTTTTTCATTCCCTTGTAATAACTATTTGGGTTTTTGGCTTTGTTGGAGCTTGTCTTTGTTTTTCTTTTTTTCTTTGGAAGTCCAATCTCTACGTTTGCTTATTATTTTAAAGGGAAAGCTTTAGTATTAAAGTTTTTTTAAAAAAAGGGGGAATAGCCTTTTTTCCCCCTTTCCTGGTATTTTTGTTTTTTCATCTACCTTTCTGGTTTATTCTTATGCACTCTTTTCTATTTGAGACCTTTCAATTGGATTAAGGTGTTGAAGAACCTGAAGAATTTTTCCTTTTCCCTTTTTTTTCCCCAAGCCTTTTTCTTCATCTAACTACTGATTGGATTAAGGTATACAAGAACCTGAAGAAATTTTGTCTTTTCTTTTTTTTATCATTATTATTGGGCTTCTTTTTTCTACTATTTTTATTTTGAACTATAATTGGTTACTTCACAATTGGATTAAGGTTTAGAAGAACCTGAAGATTTTGAATTGCTTAAAATGAGTAGGAAATTAACAGCTCCTGGTTCTTCAACTTCCACTTCTTCCTCTCCACCATCTGGAGGATAACGTTCAATACAGACAATGTTAAAGCAAGAAAAAGAACAAGAAAAAGTGACTCTGCAGATGATTATGCAAGGAATTTAAAATATTCAAACAAGATCAGAGAATATTGAAAAGAGAATAGAGAACATTGATCAAAGAACAGAGAACATGGAACAAAGAACAGGGAAAACTGATGAAAAAGTGGAGAACATCCAACAAATGATGTTGAAGTATGATGAGAGATTCCAAAAAATTGAAGAAAAAGATAAACAAAGAGACAAGAAGATTGGAGATATTGATAATAGATTAACGGTGGTTGAACAAGATAAAAGTGGTATGTCGAGATGGGAGATGGATAGATCAGAATTCTATCTTAGATTCCAAAACGTAGAGGAAGAAAAAGGACAAAACTTAGCTGAGATAATGATAGAAATACTGGCTGAAGCTTTGGAAATAACTCAAGAGAAGATGATGGATGGAGTAGGTGAGGTTTATTGAGTTTTCACAAGATATGCGATAAGAAATAGCTTACCAAGAGAAGTTCATATTAGATTTACAAAGAAAGCCATTAAAATGCAAATATTGCAAGTGGCAAAAGAGAAAACATTGAAATACAAAGACAAGGAGATTGTGGTCTTGAAACAAATACCCAGAAGAGTGAGAGAGATGAGAAGAGAATATCGATTCCTGATTAAAATGCTACTTAAAAAAGAGGTGAATTATAGATGGCTGATTCCAGGTTTAATGTTCACATGGCAAGAACAGAGACATAGAATTGACTCAATTGAGAAAGTGGAATTATTTTATACAGAATTTTTTGGAGGGAAAGAGGAAGAGGCAGAAAAAGAGATCTCACTAATTGAATTCCAAGAGGACTGACAAATGGTGACTGAAAAAGAAGAAGGTGCAGTAGGTGGAAAGGTGGAAGCCAAAGAACAACATGAACTAAGATCTACGAGAGTTGCTAAACTACAAAATATAACCATGGAAGAGAAAAAATTGATTACAATTAATATAAATGGGCTTAACTCAGCCGTTAAAAGAAGGAAAACCTTTCATAAATTAGATAAATTAAAATTTGATATAATTTGTCTACAAGAAGTACATATTAAAAAACAACATGAACAATTGTTGATTCAGCCAAAATTAGGGAAAATATTCACTTTCTTGACACAATGTAAGAAAAGAGGAGTGGTTTTATATATTAAAGAGACCATCCCAGCGAAATTGATTTATACTGATGATGATGGAAGAATATTAATGGTGGAAATAATGGACAATAATACAAAAACACTCCTGGTTGCAATCTATGCCCCGAATGACAATCAAGAAGAATTCTATAAAAACTTACATATGAAAATAATTCAACTGGACTATGCTCATACAGTTATGATGGGAGATTTTAATGGAATTGTAGACAATAAATTGGACTATACAGCACAGAAAACAATAAAGCAAAATAGAAAGACTCCCACTAAATCTTTTTTTTTAAATGGTAGATGAAATAAACTTAAAAGATACATGGAGAGAAAGAAATGCTAAAACTAAACAATACACCTTCTACTCAAATAGACACCTATCATGGTCCAGAATAGAGATGATATGGATGTCAACAGAATTAATAACTAATATTCAAGAAATAAATATTGAAACAATTACTGGGGCAAATCACAATCCAATGACAATTAAATGGAAAGGACAAAAAGGAAGATCTAGATGGGCGTATTAACAGCAGCTAGGATTGTATTTGCTAAAAACTGGAAAAATGAGAAAATACCATCACAGGAGGAAATCATTAAGAAAATATTGGAATGTGCTGAAATGAGTAGATTGACATTTGAAATTAGAGAACAAGAGGATGAACTATTTTATGAAATTTGGGATCTTTTCTATCAATGGTTAGACAATAAAATACAGTCATGAAATATGTAGACTTTTAGAAAATAATAAATATATAAAGATGTACTTCTTTCTTATTATATCTGCAAAATGATTTTAGGATAGATTTGGGATGATAATATGAACTGTTATAAAATAAACTAAGTAAATTATGATTATCTTGTAAAACATGAATTAATAAAAGTATAGTCAAATGATTTATTAATAATGATACTAAGGTATTTAATTTTTGATTGAAAATATGGGATTATATGCAATGTAATTGTAATTGAAGACTACGAAATGGAAGCACAAAACAATTTGTAAACCAACCGGCACACTGCATGTACACATATGGAAGATAGCTTGATGTTTTTATGTTTTGTTTGTTTATGTTTGTTTTAAAAAACAATAAAAAATTAAAAAAGAAAAAGAAAAGATACAGCCATCAAGAATCATAAGGTACAACACTTAATGATAGTCATAAGATACAAATAAGCAATCAAATCATATTAGAAAACAGTCAATGTAAATTGCAAGGATACAAGCAACAAAGTTACAGCCATACAGTCACAAGTGGGAGGAGATGGATGATAGGAACAATTAGAAGATGAATAATAATGCAGACTTAGTAAATAATAGGACAGTTGAGGGAATTTGTTTAGCAGAGTGATGGCGTTCAGGGAAAAACTGTTCTTGCGTCTAGTTGTTCTGGTGTGCAGTGCTCTATAGCGTCATTTTGGGGGTAGGAGTTGAAACAGTTTATGTCCAGGATGTGAGGGGTCTGTAAATATTTTCATAGACCTCTTTTTGACTCGCGCAGTATACAGATCCTCAATGGAAGGCAAAGTTGGTAGTAATTGTTTTTTCTGCAGTCCTAATTATCTTCTGAAGTCTGTGTCTGTCTTGTTGGGTTGCAGAACCAAACCAGACAGTTATAGAGATGCAGATGACAGATTCAATAATTCCTCTGTAGAACTGTATCAGCAGTTCCTTGGGCAGTTTGAGTTTTCTGAATTGGCACAGAAATAACATTCTTTGTTGTGCTTTTTTGATGATGTTTTTGATATTAGGTGTCCATTTTAGGTCTTGAGATATGATAGAAATTTGAAAGTATCTACTATTGATACTGTGTTGTCTAATATTTTAAGAAGTGGTAGTATGGAGGTCTACCACCATTTCTAAAGTTTGGAGTGTGTTCAGTTCCAGATTGTTCCAGTCGCACAAGGCAAGTTGTTCAACCTCCAGTCTGTATGTGGATTCATCATTGTCTCGAATGAGACCAATGACTGTTGTATTATCTGCAAACTTCAGAAGTTTAAAAGATGGATCATTGAGATGCAGTCATTGATATATAGGGAGAAGTGGAGAGAGCACACTTGGGGGGAGAGCTTTGCTAATTGTACAGGTATCTGATGTGATTCTGCCTATCTTCATCTGCTGATTCCTGTCTTGTTAGGAATATAATATTCAGTTTGCTCTTTCTCCTTAATTGCAAGTATTAGTCTATTCATTTCTGCTCACTCTAAGATTTTCCTGATCACATTCTCATCTGTGGGGATCTCTTCACTTGTCCAGTTTTGTGCAAATACAATTCTAGCTGCAGTTAATATATGAATAATTAAATATGCATTTCCCTCACTATATTTTTCGGGTAAAATTCCTTACAAAAATATTTCTGGCTTTAAAACAATATGCTTCTTTATCATTTTTTCCATCCATGTATGCATTTTCGTCCAGTATTTTTTTTGCTTTTAGGCATGTCCACACATAGGATAATATGACCCAGATATCTGGTGGCACTTCCAGCATTTAGCCAACTTATCTTTAAACATCTTTGCCAACCTCGCTGGCACAAAATGCCATCTATAGAACATCTTATACAAATTTTCTTCATTATAGTTCCTGTCCCACAATTTTTGCCATTTTTTTTGCCCATACTATCATTGTTTCCTTCACTTGTTCACCTTCCAATTTAATGTCTAATAGGTAGCTGTACATTTTCTTTATCAATCTTTCTTCTGCCCCTGTTAATATCTTGTCTAGTTCTGTTACTTCTTTTTAAATACCATATAGATTAACATTTTTCTCATATCTAGAATGTATCTGCACTTGTGAATACCATGTCATATCAATCTCTTGATCTCTCAATTCTTGTTTAATTTTGAGTTCCCCCTTTTCATTCAAAATATATTTGTATCTAACAATATTTTCCATATTGGGTGAACCAGTGCTTCCATTGTTGAAAGCCAAACTAGTATTCTCAAGTAATGTTGTTCTCTAACTTTCTCCCACACTAATAATAATGCATTCCTAATATAATGTCTTTGAAAGTAACCATGTATTTTATTTTTTTCCATACCACAGGAAGGCATGCCAGCCCAATTGCAAATCATGTTCCTCCAGGATCAAGTCTTTTGTTCCTCAATACAATCCATTCTTTCACCCAAGTGAGTACCGCAGCCTGATAATACAATTCCCAATTTGGTAGCCCAAAGCCTCCTCTGTTTCTTGAACCCTGCAGCATTTTAGGCTTATTCTTGCTTTTTTCCCTTGCCAAATATATATTAACATTTCTCCAAATTTGCTTTAATTTTTGGCATCAGTTTATAATAATTATCTTCCTTAATAGTTACACATCTTGTTGTCAAATAGATCCTTCAGTAATTTACTTTTTTAGTAATCTATTCCCTTCATTAACTCTTTTTTTCTGCATATCTGTGAGATTTTTAACTAATATTTTAGCTTTCTCTTTATTTATTTTCAATCCTGCCACAACCATATTCTTCTATTTTTGTATTAGTTTAGGCCCTGTTTCTTGTGGGTCTTCCAGAATGAAAACTAAATCATCTGCAAATGCCTGATGTTTACATTTTTTCTTTTTTAATTTCCATACTTTTTATCTCTATATAATATTTCTGTTTAATACTTCCAGTGTCAATATGAATAGTAGAGGAGACAAGGGGAATCCTTATCTTGTACCTTTTTAAATGTTGACCTTCTCTGCCATATCTCCAATCACCATCACCTTTGCTGTTTGCTTATAATATATTGCCTTAATCATGTTAATAAATCTCTCCTCAAAATCCATCTTTTAGTTGTGCAAGCATGAATTGCCAGTTTATATTGTCAAATGCTTTCTGTGCATCTAGAAAGATCAATGCCTTTTGCTTCCCTGGATGTGCTTCGTAATATTCCAGTATATTTAAAATTATTCTTATATTGTCTTTGATTTGTCTCTTAACAAAAATCCATTTTGGTCTGGATATATAAATTGATTGAAAAACCCTTTTTAGTCTTTCTGCAATTATTGAAGCATATATTTTATAATCCACATTCAATGTAATTTTTTATCTGTTGTAAATCTGAATATTCTTTTGGTATGAGTGTAATGTATGCTTCTGTCCATGAATTTGGTACTTTCATTTCTAACAATACTTCACTGAACACTTCCAAAATTGGCATAATTAGAATATTTTGTAAGTCTTTGTAAAGTTCTGCTAGTAAACCATCCAAGCCCAGTGTTTTACTAATCTTTTGTCTTTTAATTGGTTCTGTTAATTCCATCATTGTTATATGTTTATCTAACATAGCTTTCACTATTTCAGATATTTTAGGTAGCTCCACTTTTTTAAAGTATTGTTTTATTTTATCTTCTGAAACTGTCTCTTGGTCATAATTTTCCATAGTAATTTTGGATCACTTTCTTTTTATCATCATTTTGATGGTAAAGGTTTTCTTCCTCAACCATTAATTGATGTATCAGGTTTTTTTCTTTCTCCTTTTTCAATTAGTATGCCAGCCATCTTCCTGGTTTATTTGCATTTTCAAAAAAGTTTTGTATAGCATTTTTTGTGTGTGTGTGTGTTAATTCTTCTTTATCTATTATATTCAACTTGTGTTTTATTAATTCCATTTGATTTTTTAGATACTTTTCTGTGGTTCTTTTTGTAGTTCTATATCTAACCTCTTGTATTCTTCTTCTAATGTCTTTTGGTTTTGTTTCTTCTTGTTTTTCTTTCCCATATAAGTTATGATTATATCTCTAATATATGCCTTAACTGTATCCCATACATTTTGTAATGAGGTCTCTTCTTTTCTATTTTCTTTAAAAAAAAGTCTAGTTACTTTTCATGAATTGAATAAATTCCTTGTCTTTTAATATTGATTGGTTCAACATCCATCTTAATTTTTTTTGTCCTTTCCATTTGACTTTTATTGGATTGTGGTCTACCCAATTACTTGTTTCTATGTTTAGTTCTTGTACATTAAATTTTAATTCAGCTGACATCTACATATCTATTCTTGAGCAAGACGTATGCCTATTTGAATAGAATGAGTATTGGTTTTCCTTAGGATGTATCTCTCACCATACATCTTGGATACCTAATTCTTCCACCATTTTAAAGAAAGCCTTTGGAAGTGTTTTCTTAACTTTTTTATTTACTTTCCTGATTTTATAAACTAGTTCCACATCTACAATTGCATTAAAGTCTCCTACTATACATATATTTTCATACTCCAATCATTTTCTTATGCAGTTTACTGTTGTTCTGGTCACTCTTGTTTCTGTTTTTTTGCCTTTGCTCCTTCTCTCTGCTATTTCCTCTGACTTTCTTTCATCTTTTTTTGTTGTTGTCTCTCCTGTGGATTTCTCTATCCTCTTTTTCCTTTCTTACTCTCATTTCCTCTTGTGGTACAAAATAGTGATGATAAAATTATTCTGCTTTTTCTATGAAATCCAATCTATGTCTTTGCTCCATCGAGATCACCAATATTCCCTCCGGTGTAAACCATCTAAAGTTTACTCCATTCTTAATGAACTGTTTTGTCAAAAATTGATATTCCCTTCTTATTTCTCTTACTCTTCTGGGGATCTGTTTTAGGACTACTATTTTTTTTCCTTTGTACTTTGAGGGGTGATCCCTTGCTCTTTGTAGTATCTCTGCTTTTATTGTTTTTTTGTGAATCTCACATGTACCTCTCTGGGGAATCTGTTTCTTGTTGCATATCTATTATAAACTCTAAATATTTCACCCATCTCGGTGAACACCTTTTCTTTGGGTGTCTCTAAGGCATTTGCCATTATCTCTGCCAAATTTTCTCCCTTTTCTTCTTCAATATTTTGGAACCACAAGTAATAATCAGCCTTATCCATCTCAAATAATATTATTGTTCTCTCCTGACTTTTATCTGCCAATGTAAGTCTGTGGTCAACCTCTTCCACTCTTTTCTGTTTGTTCAGCTTTCTCTTCCACTTTCTGAATGTGTTGTTCATTTTTAACCATTATTTGTTGAAGATTTGCCATTTTACCTCTACTTTTTCCTATTCTTTTCTTGATGTCTTCATGCATGGGTCGAATCATAGATTTCATCTCTGACTGCATCGTATTCATTTTCTCTTGCTGCAACATAGTGACCAATGATCTGCTGGACTAGATGCTGCTGATGCTAAAGATGGCACAGATGTAGTTTTCTTCATTTTGGGATGCTTTAATAAATTTAAATCAATTATTGAAAATAATAATTACAATATCCCAACAACCCCAGTATTGACCACCAACTTCCCTATCCAATTTCCCCTTTTACAAATCTATTCAAGAGTCAGAGTATTCAATGTTAGCATCTCTTTTTCCTTCTTCCTTATTCTTCTTCTCAATCTCCAGACAACGTTGAATACAGCTCATCAGTCTAGAACCCACATTATGTATCTGATATTAACACAGTGGAGAAAGTCCAGAAATATTTCACAAGAAGAGTTCTCCACTCCTCTACTTGTTGCAGAATACCTTATGCCACCAGACTTGAAATTCTAGACCTGGAAAACCTAGAACTATACCACCTTTGGTCTGATCTAAGTATAGTATATAAAATTATACATTGCAGTGTCCTACCTGTCAATGAATACTTCAGCTTCAACCATAACAATAGAAGAGCAAACAAAGATACAAACTAAGGTTAATTGCACCAAACTTGATTGCAGGAAATATGACTTCAGCAACAAAGTGGTCAATGACTGGAATATTCTACCTGACTCTGTGGTTTCTTCCCCAAACCCCAAAAACTTTAACCTTAGACTTTCTACTATTGACCTTACTCCTTTCCTAAGAGGTCTGTAGGGGGCATGCATAAGCGCACCAACGTGTCTACCATCCCTGTCCTATTGCTTCTTTTATTTTTTTATATGTATCCATGTATTCATAACTATGTTTTTATTTATACCTATTATCTTGTAAGCAATTGACAAACCAAATAAAAAATAAAAAATGTCACTTTTTAAAAACTTGTAATCCCAGAGGCATGTAATTATAATCCACAAAAAGAAATGAGATTTGTAATCCAAGAGGAAAGTGAAAATATAAATTGTAATCCAAGAATTATTAGACTGTTAGCCCTTTCATTCTTCAAAAAATGTTCTCTTCTTCTCTTGTTAAAATTTGTAATCCACATAGGCCCACCAAGCCACAGAATTCAATCACCAACTTCTTATATCTTCAAAGGGAGAATTCAGAGCAAAAAGTTAAAGAAAAGGAGAATATTTTGCTGTTTTCATCTTCTGTTCACTTTATTTGTTTAGCTTCTGCTTGAGTCCCAAGAGCTGCACTATTCTAAAAGGTCTCAGTATTTCACTCTGTCTCAGGTATCTAGCATAAACAGCTTACTGGTGAAAGTGTTATTAATTTTAACAGCCAACCTTTATCTTCCTCAGCCTCTCATGGTTATATTTTCTTTTATTTCCTCCCTTGTGCCCCTCAACTTCTGCCAGCAGGTGTCACTGTTGTTCTGCTTCTCTCCTTTCTCTTCCTTTTTATTTTATATTGCATTAACCAATCCAGGTTTTTCAAAAGAAAAAAGTTATCTAAGTCCAAATTTTACAATCCCCCCAAGCTTCCAAGTTAGTCAATGTTATATTTGAGGTCCCCAGTCCAGCTTCCTAGTTTTAAAGTTCTTTCACTCTTTTAAAAAATTCTCTTATCTTCTTTCCGGCTTTAAAAATGGCTCTCAGGCTTGCTTGCTGCTTTTCTTGGGAGGTGGAAGGAAAACAATTCCACCTCCTCTTTTTTGGGTCCCACTCTCACCCAGGCTAATTTCCAGGGGGTTCGTTTCTCAATAGAAGTTAGATGTTAGAATTATCTCACCCAGATCGTTCACAGTGTTCCCCACACTTTCATGCTTTCTTCATCGGTCAGCTGTCACCAGGGGTGGGATTCTACTAGTTCTGTCCAGCTCTACAGAACTGGTAGCTCTGAAAAGTAGCAGACACAGAACCGGTTCTGTGTCTGCTGCTGTTTTGGCCCACCTGCCCACTCGGGCCCTTACCTGTCCTTTATTTCCTGCTTTTTCAACCGCAGCTGCTTTGTGCGGCACAGCTGCAGTTGAAAAAGCAGGAAAAAAGGGCTTTTCCAACCACTGCACACCCACATGCAGCGCTGCTCAGCTGTCCAGGCAGTTCAGCAGGTCGTAACTTGAACTTGCATTGACTTGCACATGCGCACGTGATGCAGAGCAACAGAACCGGTAGTTATACTGGTCAGATCCCAACCCTGGCTGTTACAGCTTCAATAAGGCATGCAATGGCTGTCTTTTTTCCTACCAGATTGAGAGCCTTCTCCAGATTGATCAGGGAATTTGTGGACTTCCTGAGATCAATGGGGTGTGCTCTCTTGCTTCATCACCCCTCTAAGATGATTTAGGTCCATCAGAACCTCCTTGTAATTATGTGTTGGGGCTGTGATATGTGCTGAAACTGACCAGGCTGCTTGCTGCAAAGATGCTAGCCAGATACCAGATGGATGCTGGGAGGCAGAGGCAGATTTTTTTTCTTGTTTTCCTCCTCCTCCTAATGTGCAACTTATAGCCCGGGCATCTTAGAGTGTGAAAAATACGGTATTTCCGTACCAGATTCCTCAATGCCTTCAAAAATGGCATGGCTTGTAATGTACTTGAAAAGTTTTTTTTAAGATTCAAGGAAATATTCAGAGATGCTTTGGTTAATTCTTCTTGTTGTCAGATTTCTCCTTAATTCTAGATTGTTTCTCCCCTTGATTAGTTTCCACCCACTGTTTCTTGTTTCTTCTGGTGCTTTGGAAAATAGATTGACCCGCCTCTTCTTTGGGAAGATGCCAGGATTCTCTGTCATTCCCTGTCTCCCAGAGTTTGCTCAAACCCATGTTCATTGCTTCATTGACACTCTCTAACCATCTTGGAAATAGCCCATGTTGAATATATAGCAAACATCAGGAGCTGACTAGAATAAATGTTTTATGATATTTTGTATTATCTCATAAACTGTTTTGTTATAAAATACTGTTATGTTATAAAAAAATGTTCTACAAAATTTGCCAAATTTGCATTTAGCATTCTGAAAATATGAAGTTGCCTTATAATTGGTATACCTGGCTTTACTTTGCCTATTGATCAGTGATGGAGTATAATGGTATTTTTATAAGGAGATAGACATTCAATTTCAAACAAGTAGGACATTCCTCCTGTATCAGTTAAGAGACTAGCCTCCTTATCAATTCACACAGGAACCATGAATAAGACACTTTCAGCTATTTAAGTTTATATCTTAGGAACCTTGAAAATAAATAGAATGAGGGGGGTGGAGAAGTGAAACAATCCAGGTGTTGAGATTTCTCTGCTACCTTCTTTCAATAGATCTTGGATAAAACACTCTGGAAGAATCTTGCTTTCCATGAGGGTGTATGGCTAAGAACTTAACCTCATTTTTTAATAGTCATGGGTAGATCCCTTCATGTTTTTCAATCTAGAGATGTCTGGGGCTAAGATTGGAACATTCTATCTGCTGTACAGTAAGATACAGTGCCCCTTTATTTGGTGAGTGTTTATTATCACTGGTAGGTGGGCTTGTTTGCTTAATGAATGTTACAGAGAAAAGATAGCAGTGAAAAAAATTGAACTAAAATCAGGAAATACAAGGACCATTACACATCTAAGCAATTACGTTCAGCAATCTGCAAGGATGGTAACTAAATCAGAGTAAATTATGAGTAGCAAAGAATTTATTGTACATCTATTCCCAATACCTTGCTAAAAATGCAGGCTGCGTCTTCAACCATATCCTCCCAAACAGATTGATAAAAAATTGGCCACTATAACTTTATAATGAAAAGAAGACATTCAATGGTTCCTGTTTGTGTGCTAATATTTTCTTTAGATCTAGGAATCTATGTATCATCAGAAGCTGTAAATAATAAAGTAATTGTAAATTACTTTATTATTGTAAATAATAAGTAAATGGAGTAAAATGCTACATAGGAATTGCTATTGTTCAGTTACAAGTGTAACAAAACAATTTAATATATAGTAATCTTTCTGTAAGTTGACAAAGATGATTTTAGTTATGGAAAGGAACTTACCGCAAGTGGCCAGCTGATGCAAGTTAATTTTCGATAGGCTCTAAAGATGTAGACAATGTAAAAAATGAAGATCATAATTAAGTCATATATGCAGACAATTTCAACGTAGCTGTATGAATTGTAATTTGTCCATGATGAAGATCTTACACAAATGAACCCAATCAGCAACAATAACTGTAGGAGAAATAGAACAAAACAAGAAGTTTGTATAAAGAATGCATGAAAGACTACAACTCCAAGAATAATAAAATATTCAGAGTTAACAATTTTGAAAAGAAAAAAATCCAGCTAAAAGACTAAAAATATTCAAAACTGGAGAAGAGAAACCATTCAAATACTTCCAAATCTGAACGTTTGATGAATTCATTCTATCTAAAGCTCATTCTGAACTAAAAGAGTGTGCTCTAAAAAGTAATCTACATTAGTTATAAGTTGTTCTTAGTTGATTTATGACCATAATTGAGCCTGCATTTTCAGTTATAAATCATGATAGTCATAAGGTAGATCATCACATGACTGTGCCTGATTTTATGACATTTTCTGTGAGGATCATTAAGCATAGACATTATTTGCGATGGGACATTTTTCACCAGAAACAGAAAATAAATTCAGAACTCTGGGAACAACATCATAAATTGCAATTGTGTCATCATGGACACTGCAAATGGCCATATGTTGAGTGACCAAAATGTAGTCAAGCAATGAGTTGTAAGTCAAGGACTACCTGTAGTGGAAATAATAAGTCAGAAGTAAAGAAATACATAATTAGTAGTAGGAACTAAGTAATGTACCTCAATGTAGTAAACAATGTTTTGAGTTTCCTAGAAAGCAATAATGAGAATATTTATTTTTGTGAATAATAAAAAAATAAAAAGCACAACATAGTAAAGATGAGTGAGAGAGGTTGTTGAAGATGATAAAAACTCATTGGCATTTATAAATTTCTTAAGAGTAGAGATGATATGGGTATCCTTGACTTACAACAGTTCATTTAGTGACCGTTCAAACTTATAGCAGCACTGAAACATGACTGTTTTCACATTTACAACCATTTCAGCATTCTGATCATTACATAATCGAAATTCAGATGCTTGGCAATTGACTCATGTTTATGACAGTTGTAGTGTCCTGAGGTCAGGTGATCCGTTTTTGCAACCTTCTGAAAAGCAAAGTCAAAGCAAGATTCACTTAACAACCGTTAAGTGAATAACTATGGCAAGGAAAGTTATAAAATGCGGGAAAATTCACTTCTATTAATTTCTTAATAGAAATAAATTTCTGTTTCTTAGGAATAGAAATTTTGGGCTCTATTGTGGTTAAGTCAAGGATTACCTATATGTAGACTGTAAGTATGTATGTATGCATGTAGTAAGCCGCCCAGAATATTTGCATTAAAAAAGGCAGGCTCTATTTTTAAACATCAATAAAAATTAATATATTTTACTATTCTTTACCTGGGAGAAAATCTCATTAAACTCTGTGAGATATACTTCTAAATTGGCCAGTAGCAAATTTATTTATATAGTGCTGTAAATAAATTTTACAGTTCAGCTTTGGACCTGAAGACAAAAAGTGCTTCTGAATTAATGGGGGAATCTGCATGTAGCACTGATGTGCAGTTTTTAAAATCAATTGAATCTTTCTACCTTCTGAATCTCATTTCTGTCTTTGAGTTTGAAAAGATGGAGTGAACTGTGAAATATGTTAGATCATTTAAGGCATAGAGAGCAGGACTACCAGAACAAAGCAGCAGCAACAGCATTCTTAAAACAGAAAAAGAGTGACTGTTCAATCCATTATCATTAGCACAAGCACTGAAAGCTTTGCATGAAACAATTGCATGTTTTAATGAATCACACAACACATGTGATAAAATAAACTGGTTAAGAAATGACTGATTTAACCCGAGAATAACTGCATTGCTTTAAATATGAAAATATATTCATGCACCCAACTTTTCCAAATCTAATGCCATCCATAAGTTTGAGGATTCCAATATTTCTGGCTTGAGTATTCTTGCAGTTTTGGCTCCAAACTTTAGTGTTTAGAAAGTCTGATTGGGAATAACATGAAACATGGAAAATTCAATGTATTTTTAAATTTTTTTACTGCTTAAGCAAGAAGTTAAGTAGCTTTCCCCATTTTATGAGCTCATAAAAAAGGGCTAAAACTAGCAATAGAAATGTTTGGCTGAATTGTGGTCATAAGCTGAGGACTATATAATAAAATATATAATAAAATTCATGGAAATCCTAACTTTACTGCTAAGAGCTTTATATGAGATTTTAAGTTTCATCGATTCTGCAAATATAACAAAATTCAACTTAGTGAAAAGTGAAATTTGTATTCTCCTAGAACATCACACATGCTCCATAATTCTCAGTTAACATGATAGTAATGCAAAATTTTCTTCAGAAAAAATGAGGCATTCTATTATATTAAAGAGCCTATCGAAGAATGGCTGAGATCAAAGTGACTAGATGGACATATTTTCATATATTGTGACTTTATCTTCTTCCAAGACTGTTATTTAAATCTCTCCATCCAATTCACGAGTTTTTCAGATGCTTTCATTCAAAAGCAATCATCACAAATCCTGCTTAACTTTTTCATGATAGGTAAAGTTAGTTAGATGCTGCCACTTGATGTGCATATTTTATTAGAGGAATTAAAAACAATTGAAAGAAGTGGGAATCTGAAGAAACCTTGAAGAGACTGAATTTAACTCAGGACACATAGCAATATGGATTTTCAATAGAAAATAATAATGCGATAACTACAATTTTCAGCAGTATATAATTTCTAGATCTTCAAATGCCTGGTTTGTGACCATAATAAGATACTGAATTCTTTAAAATGCCAAGAATGGTGTTTCTTTAGATTTTGCAATGCTTTTTAATTTTTTTGTTTAGTTTAGAGGAAGTGGTTGACTGTAAAATTAGTCACTTTCTAGTTTTCTTTGCAACAGGAAACACATATATAAACTTGTTGTAATTTTAACAAGTTGAACAATAACAATCAGAGAAAATTACTAGTAATTTTATTCTACTGACAAATTATTTTGGGGGATAATAATGATTTGTTAATGCAGAAACTTTCAAATACTATAAGTTTTCAAATGTTGTAAATAAGATCAAACAAATTTCTGACAAGCATAGCAGACATCTTTGTCTCACAAAAATAGAGAAGAGAAATAAAGGGTGAGCCATACTAGATTTATTCTCACTAACAGAGATTAAATTATAGAAGGTGATGAAGTTACAGGAACTGTGGGGAGAGGAGTCACCATGCAATATTGAAATTAAACTTTATGCAAGCTCAAGCAAAGCCAAACTAGAGACTTCAGAAGAGCTGATTTCAATAAATCTATAAAGAGCTTGGGAAGAGCTCATTCCATTGATGAGAATTCCTAGGGGGAAACAACCGGCAAAAGCTTGGGAAACTTTGAAAGTGAGATTGTAAAAGCACAGTGAAGAAGAAAAATAACAGCTCTCAAAAGAAACCATCATAGCTGCATAAAGAACTCTCTGATAAACTGAAAGACAAAAAATGTCTTTTTTTGTATTAAAAGTGGAAAGAAAACCTAAGGCTCAAAATGAACTAGTTTGCGACAAAAATAAAATTGCTTCTTTTGGTTTGTATTTGGTTAAGATGGCAAATGGTTTCAAAGAAATATATTTTATTTGGTCTTGTTTATGGCTTCTGGTTTTTAGTCTTGAAATAAAAAAATGAAATTAGAATTTAGTTTGAAAATTTAATAATTGTACTTACTGAACTGATTTGTAATAATTGTAAGTAATGTAAAAAGTTGAAGTTGTAACTGTAGCAGTATTTTACTGCACTGGAAATAGTAAGAAGTCAATACTTTTTTTCTTCAGTCTTGCCCATTCTGCACCCACCTTTTTAAATCTTCATTATCACTGTATTTTATGATATAATAAAACTTTCCTTATATACTGTACATGGATCTATGCAAGACATCAAGCTCCAGCACATCAAGTCAAGCATTAATCAATCAATAGAACATCACACATTCTCCTTATTTACTGTTCAATTTCTACTTTTTTCACACAGGCTTTTTAGTTCCTCTTTATGTTGTATTTATTACATTTGGCAGTCAACATTCAACTCCATATCTGCAGAGAATATTCTGCACTGCAAAATGCATTTTCTAAATCCACTGCATCATATGCATTCTCTAAATTGACAAATGTTGCCATTTTCCTCACATTAGCCCGTTAAAACAGCACTGAAAAAAGTGATATGACTTAGATCCAACCATACTGGCTAGTCAAGACATAATGGGCGTTGGTCTTACCTGACACGCCATTTCTCTTCGAGCTGCGAGGATCATCCAGAGAGTGGGAGGTGCTCCAGTCTGCATCTCTGTAGGCTGAGCTTAATTACTGAGGAACGCTCCGCCCTCCATCACGTGGGTCCCTTGCAGCGTTCCCCAGTTTATGCGAAGTCGAGAGGAAAGAGAAGGTCGCACTCTCATCTTATTAGGCTTAAGGGTTCATTGGCCGAAACAAGACTCCACCAGACGGTGAAAGGATAAGGGTGGGGCTGGATGATCCTCGCAGCTCGAAGAGAAATGGCATGTCAGGTAAGACCAACGCCCATTCTCCTTAGAGCTGCTTGGATCATCCAGAGAGTGGGACATACCAAAGCTTGGCTGTCCTACGGGAGGGACTCCGTCTGGTGTGGAGGCTCCCGCGGGTCCTCAATGACCCGCTGAAGGACTCGTCTGCCAAACAAGGCCTCCGCCAAGGCAAATATGTCGATCTTATAATGCCTAATGAAGGGAGACGGAGAGGCCCAAGTGGCGGCCCAACAAATATCCGAGATTGGAGCCTGAGTGGCCCAGGCTGCCGAGGTAGCTGCACTTCTGGTGGAATGTGCAGTAGCTCCGCTGGGGACTGGCAGAGCCTGAGACAAATAAGCCTTAGCAATAGTGGCTCTGATCCAGCGGCCAATGGTAGAAAATGACACCTTGTGGCCTAATGTCTTGGGTTGAAAGGAAAGAAATAGGGATTCGGACCTCCTAAAGGGTTGGGTACGCTTGATGTAAATACGAAGGGCACATCTCATGTCCAGGGTGTGCCACAGCTTCTCCCTCTCCCGCGAAGGATTGGGACAGAAGTTCGGGAGCGTGAGTTCTTGTGCCCTGTGGAAGGTTGAGTTGACCTTGGGCAGAAAGGTCGGGTCAAGTCGGAGAACCACCTGGTCAGCATGGAAGATGCAAAGGTCCTTTCTCACCGACAAGGCTGCAATCTCCGAGATTCAGCGCGCTGAAGTAATAGCCACCAGGAACGACTTTGAATGTTAAGAATTGGAGGGTGGATTCCCTGAGAGGCTCAAAAGGAAGTTTAGTGAAGGACACAAGGATCTTATTAAGGTCCCAGGTAGGGTATCAGTGCACGGTAGGGGGGCACAGGTTAGTGGCTCCCCTGAGGAAAGCCCTAATGCGAGGGTGGTGAGAAAGGGACTCAAGGTTGTCGCCAGCGATGACAGTCGAGAGGGCAGCGACTTGGCATCTCAAGGTGTTGGGGGAAAGTCCTCTCCCCAGCCCGTCTTGGAGGTAGTCCAAAACTTGAGCAATGGAGGGTGAAAGCGGATTGACCTGGAAATTATGGCACCACTTGCAAAAACTGTCCCAGGTGGCATTGTATATTCGGTTAGTTGAGGGCCGCCTGGCAGCTAAAATGGTATTAATAACTTGGTCGGAAAGCTTCTCGTTTCTTAGCTGTTCCCGCTCAACCTCCAAATGGCTAATTGGAGCCATTAGGGATCCGGATGTTGTAGGGGCCCCTGAGAAAGGGAGATCCTGTTCGGGAGGGGCCACAGACAGGTTGAGGAGGTCCGCAAACCATGGGCACCTGGGCCAGTAGGGGGCCACTAGAAGTAGTTCTGCTCTTTCTTGGATCAGTTTCTGTATGACTCTGGGGAGTAGGGCTAATGGAGGGAATGCGTACAGAAGCCCCAGGGGCCAGGGGCAACGGAGAGCATTGTAGTTCTCGGCCCCATGGGAAGCGTATCTGGAGAAGAACCTTGGGAGTTGTGTGTTGAGGGGTGATGCGAAGAGGTCCACTGTGGGGAGACCGAAGATCCTGGTCGCCTCCTTGAACAGGGACGGGTGGATGCGCCATTCGGACTGGTCCACCGTGGCCCTGCTCAGCCAGTCTGCTCGGGTGTTTGAAACCCCTGAGATGTGTTCTGCTTTGAGCGAAAGGAGGTGGCGCTCTGCCCAACGGCAGAGTCGCTCGGCCTCTCTCATCAATCGTATGGACTGGGTACCCCTTTGCCTGTTGACGTGAGCCTTGGTGGTGATGTTGTCCGTGAGTATAAGGACATGCCACCCGCGTACCTGAGGGAGGAAGTTGCGCAGGGCCAGATGAATGGCGTGGAGTTCCGACCAGTTTATACTGCATACCTGCTCTGCCTGTGACCATCTGCCCTGTGTCATGAACGATTGGATGTGAGAGCCCCAGCCGGACAGGCTGGCGTCTGTGGTGAGGGTGAGGCGATGGGGTTCCTTGAAGCAATGTCCCTTGTTGATGGCGGGATTGGTCCACCAGAGAAGAGACGTGAGGACCCTTGGAGGCACTTTGACCATGGTCTTTGAATTGCTTCTGCTGGATTTTTGGAATGGGAGCAGGAACCACTGCAGGGATCTGGTGTGTAAACGGGCCCAGGGAACAATAGAAATGCATGAAACCATTTTACCTAGCAATTTAGACAATTCTAATAGAGATACCCTTTTTGATTGTCGGATGAGCTTGACGGATTTTTGGATGCTAAGGAGCCTTTCTGAGGAAAGGAAGACCTTCCCCTGAACTGTGTCAATGACGGACCCCAAGTGACATATCCGGGTAGATGGAAGCAATTGGCTCTTTTGCCAATTTACTAAGAACCCATGGCCTTGGAGGGCAGAAAGGGTAGCTCTGGTGTCCCTCTCTGCTTGGCGTCTGGAGTGGGACAGGATGAGGATGTCATCCAGGTAGCAGTGGAGACGCACCGGGCGGTCCCTGAGGTGAGCCGCCAGGGCCGCAAGGACCTTAGTGAAGACTCTAGGGGCAGAAGCCAACCCAAAGGGGAGGGCCACATATTGGAAGTGGCGATGATAATAACAGAACCTGAGGAATTTGGAATGGGAGGGTCGGATTGGAATGTGAAGATATGCCTCTGAAAGATCTATGGAAGAAAGCCAGTCCCGCTGCCTGGTGCCCAGTAGAATGGACTGTAAAGTGTGCATCTTAAATTTGCGGTGGATCAGGTAACGGTTAAGACGTTTTAGGTCCAGAATTGCTCTCCATCCACCTGAGGATTTGGGGACCACGAAGAGGTGGGAGTAAAAGCCCGGCCCTGGGAGGGTGGAACTGGTTGGATAGCCTGGATGTTGAGGAGGTGATGGATGGCTGAATCCATCAAACTGCGTTTGGAGGGATCCCTGGAGGGGGGGATGCCATGAAAAAATCAGGGGGCGGGACCCTGAACTCCAGGGCGAGCCCAAATCTGATGGTGTCCCGGACCCAGGCATCGGAGGTAGTGGAGTCCCATTGGTCGGCAAAATGTCTGAGATGTCCGCCAATGGGAGGGGAGGGACAGGATCTATCTGGAGCGCCAGAAAGGCCTCCCCCCTGAGCCCCTAAAGGGATGCTTGTAGCTGCCGCCCCTCCTGTTCCGGTCACCCGGATCGGTTCGATCATGGGGATGGAATGGCCGAGAAGAGGGGTGTCTCGGGTATCTGGGCGGGAAGGGAGACTGGTAGAAGGGTTGGGAGGACCCTCTCCGAAATGGCTGAGGAGTTCTTGAGTCTGGTCTCTGAAAAAGAGAAGGAAGGAATTTTTTCTTGCTCCTGGTTTCGGCTAGCAGGGGTTCCAGCGCTGAACCAAATAGCTTGTCCCCCTTGATGGGGGCGGTTGCCAGCTTAACCTTATTTTTTACATCTGCCTGCCAGGGTTTGAGCCAGAGCAGACGGCGGGCCGTAACGTGAGAGGTCAGTGCTCGGGAGGAGAACTTGACCGCGTGGTAGGTGGCGTCGGCCGAAAATTCTGCTGCGGCCGTGATCTTTGCAATGTCCTGGTGCACCCTTGTGTTAGAGTGGGGACATGCTGTTTCAGTTGGCGGAGCCACCGGATCGAGGACCTGGTGAAGAAGGAAGCTGCCGATCTAATGGCCCAAGCGTCGGCTAAATGAGCCTGACGTAAGGCTAGTTCGGACCTCTTGTCCTTGGGCTTGAGGGCCTCCAGAGAATCGCTAGGAGAGGAGGAGGATGCTAAGTCAATGATGGGCTCATCAACCTCAAGGGTATTAAGCAGATTGCAAAAGCTTGGTTCGAGGTTGAAGAACCTCTTGTCCTGGTTGGATGGGGCAGGAGGGGCCCCCGTAGAAACCAACTGATTCGAAACTAGGTCATGAAAGATGGGTAGAGCCGGAATAACCTCCTCCTCCACCACGGGCTGCCTAAAAATGGCGTCCTCTGGACCTTCCGCTGGGGAAGGGAGGGCAGAGGGGGATTGTACAGATAGACCAGAAGTGTTTTTGGCCTTAAAGAGGATCGATTTAAACGTGTGTGGCTTGCACAGACCCACAAAGGTGGGTTGATCGGGAGTGAGACCCTCATCCTCGGACATTTCCGCTTCCATTGGGTCTATCTCCGATAGGGGCTCCCCGTGGAGTTTGGACCCCCATTCAAACTCTTCCTCCTCCCTGGACTGGTCCAAAACCTCTATGTCCTCCTCCAGTTCCCCTTCTGGAGGAGGGCTGTCCCTCTGTGAAGGTACCTGACCGTGAGCAGGGTCTGGTCTGGGCGAGGACCTGGCTGATAGCGACTCGTGTACGGGAGCCATCTGAAGGAGGCCTGGCCTGGACATCTGCTGCAGACCTTCAGCAATCCCCTGGTGGATAGCCCGTTCCATCCAAGCCCTCATTTGTTCAGGGATCTCGACTGTGGCGGGCTCCTCCTGGCGGAGACCGGCGGCCGTGGGAGTGAATGTGGCTTTGGGCATCCGCCTGGTCGATGGTCCAGGGACCTGAGGCTCCTGGAGTGAGCTATGCCTGGAGAGGGAAGAACAATCTGGGGGGGGGTGCGTAGAGGTAGAAGGAATGGGTGATGGGAGGGCTGGAGGTACTGGTTGAGACTCCCTGGATCGCCTGTCAAATTCTTTCTCCAACGCCTTATGGGGTCTTAAGGCATCCCTTTGAGAGGCCTTGGAAGCCTTAGAGGTTTCCTTAGCCTGTCTGCGCACATGGTGGGAGTTAGATTTGGCCTTCAAAGAAAGGCATTTAGCGGAATTGTCATCTGCCATTTTACAAAAGGATTGAATATAAGTATTATAGGCGGTTGGCACACCAAGGGTTCGACCTATAACAAAGGCCGGGTGTCCTTTAAGCTGGCCCGCGCCCCCTTTTAGAATTTGGTAAGTGAATAATCTGTAAAAATATGATGATGATGATGATGATTATTATTATATTGTGAATTATACGTATCTGATGTTATATTTATGCAGATAGGTATATATATATTTGTGAATAATTGCTCACTATTGGGAATAGTGTTAAGATACAGATAAATAAATATAAAAAATATTTGTTTATTTATTCTTTATTATTATTAATTCTATTCTTAAAATATGGGACCAGGTAACTAGGTCCAGGGCTCCCAGAGCAGGAAAGGCCAGGGAATAGATGTTGTTGTATCGAATTGGTCAAATGAATGCCTGAGGCTGAGAAAAAAAGGCCTCTAGCAGCTTGCCCCTCCAGACAGCAACCGGGAGGGAGTGGCTGCAATCCCTCGCCCTGAGCACTGCTGCGGAAAAGCCAACAACTCTGATTCTAATTATTGTATATTTAGCACAATAACAGTAGAAAGAGGAAGCTCTAACAGGCTGGGAGGCCTGTGCCAGTGAGCTAATCACTTCACAGTTGTAAGAGAGGCCAGAAGATGGCACCCGAGCACGAGGCGGCGCCCAAAATGGCGGCCGCCTACGAATCTCCTTGTCAGGCCACTCAGGACGGAACTAGGTCCCTCTGGCGAGATTAAAGCGCCTAGAGGGCAGCAAGGTAGAATCGCCCCTTCCTGGGGCGGCGCAGAGAAGTGGCAGGAAGAGAGGAACAAATTGAGGGGGGGGATTAGCGCAGAAGCGCTGCTAAAACCGCCTGCTCTTTTTCCCCCTGGGGGTGAAAAACCGCGCTCCCCTTGCTCCCAAAGGCACCCCAGATGCGCAGAAGCTAAGGAAAGTCACTGATAGCAAGAAACTAAGGAAAACCTGAATACAAATAGGACGAGCTTGAATAGGCCAAGGAGTAAAGGTACACACAGCCTAACTCTCCAAAGGCTGAGCATAAACTGGGGAACGCTGCAAGGGACCCACGTGATGGAGGGCGGAGCGTTCCTCAGTAATTAAGCTCAGCCTACAGAGACACAGACTGGAGCACCTCCCACTCTCTGGATGATCCAAGCAGCTCTAAGGAGAATTCATAGTTCAACATTCCAGAGCAGGGGTCTCCAACCCTGCTCTGATCTCAGGGACCACCAAACTCATACTTTTAAATCCTGAGGACCACTAATACGAATTGTTTTAAAAGCTAATATATTTAATATTTGTTATGCTAAATATAAATTTTATACACACACACACACACACACACACACACACATATGGTATTCAGCTTTGTTCAGGTATTTCCCATGTCATTTAGTTGTGCTTTTAAAGTTGCAGCAACGCTTCGGCAGAATCAGATGAGATTCTGCCAAACGCTGCTACAACTTTAAAAGCACAACTATAATGACATGGGAAAATACCCAACAAAGCTGAATACCATACATGTGAGTACCCGCAAAACGTAACATACACACACACACACACACACACACACACATACACACGCACACATACACACACACAAACCCACTTATTTAATTATAACAAAAATGTAAATGCTTAATGATAACAAAATAAAACTTTCAGGGCTGGAAGCCTCCCCCAACTGACACCTTCCAAAGAGACAGAAGAGCGGGCTCTGTGTGTGTGTGTGTGTGTGTGTGTGTGTGTGTGTGTGTGTGTCTGAGCTGAGGGGTCTTGGGGCAACTGCCGCTGGGAGAAGCAGAGGCACAAAGTGGGCTTTGCTCTCCTTGGGGGGCAGCGCACCTTGGCTGCCACTCCAGGGGCTTCTCAGCAGGCATCTGCCTTCAGAAGGACTGCCGCTCTTGGTGATTAATTGGGGGGGGGGGAGAGAGAAAGCATCTCTCGCATTACCAGGGAAGGAAAGGAGATGAAACAAAGCTCACTCTTTCACTGAGACCTACAAAACACCAATTTACCATGTTCCAGGAGTTCTTCGAAATCATCAAATGCTCCCACTTGCAGTTCCCGTGCCTCCTGGGTCAGGTCCCTGAGATGCACGCTCCCACACACAGTGGCGGCAACAACAGTCCCTTCCCCAGCGCCCACTGTCGGCTCTCCCTATTAGTTTTCTAGCTTTGAATTGCTCCCAGCTCTCTCTCTTTCCTCCCCCCACCCATGTGCAGGCAGAAAGGAAAGGGAGATGGAGCCCTGCACAGCTCTCCCCTTTCCAGTCCTTGCTGCCTTTCCCAACATTGAAGCTTCGGAAATGCAGGCAAAGCCGCCACAGCGGTAGTGCCCTGAGTTGCTTGCTTGTCCACAACTGCCTCCTCCTCCTCCAGCACCACTTCCTTCTCTGGGTAGGGCGATTCTTAACTAACCAAGAATGCTAAGACAACTCAGCATGCTACCGCTGTGGTGGCTTTGCCTGTGTTTCCGAGGCTTCAATGTTGGGAGAGGCAGCAAGGGATGGAAAAGCGGAGAGCTGTGCATGGCTCCATCTCCCTTTCCTTTCCTGCCTGCACGTGGGCAGGGTGGGGAGGAAAGAGAGAGAGCTGGGAGCAATTCAAAGCTAGAGAACTAATGGGGAAGAGCTGTCAGTGGGCGCTGGGGGAGGGGACTGCTGTTGCCACCATCGCCAAGTGTAGGAGCTGGTTGGCACGTGCATCTCAGGGGCCTGACTCCGGGGTCCCTCGGAGAGCCAGGAGGCTCAAGTACAGCACGGCCCAGATTAATTGCCCACCAGTGGGCTGTGGCCCACTGGTTGGCGACCACTGTTCCAGAGTACACTGGGGAAATTGGTTAGAGGCTAGGCCAGTGGTTAAATATTTGGGTGTGCAGGTCCAGCCTTTTTCCAGAGAGAAGTGGGAACGGTCTCTGCTGCAGCATGAAAGTGTTCAACACCCCCCTTTCTTCAAGCAAGTAAATGAAGTGTTAATGGAATATTAAAATGCCCTATTTATGACAGATCCAAATGAAAGAAATTAGTAGATAAGAATAATCAAGCATGAATACCTGTTGAAGCAGTCCCTACTCTGCAATGTGTGTGGTTACTTATCTGTCCAAAATTGTTTGCATTTCTAATTTAAGCCTAGATATTATATTTTCAGCTCCTGAAAGACAGTCTTTAAAGCTCAATGTAGTTGAATTGGCCAAATAAACAAACCTATACAGGCTACAAACAATAACTGGGGTTAGCTATTTCAAAAGACTGAGTATTAATAAACTGGAGTATTCTGCCTCGCAGTGCTGCGATTTTTTTTTAATGATTTATTCAATGTCTCCATTACTTTGCTTTAAAAATCTTACGCGGGTCTATTCTCAAGCGTATAAACTAAGCCCAGTACACTGTTCTGGGCAGCCTAGAGAGACTCAAAATATAAGTTGACTCTGCACTGCTCCTCTCTGAAGGGTTGGGAGAGGCGCGCCCGCTGCAAGGAATCATTCTCAGATAGCCCACTCGGGGCGCTCTCTGGAAACCGCTCTTCGCCTCAACTTCCCCCTTTGTCGCCTGGCGAGAACTGCGGTAGGTAAAACGTGCAGCATGTTTCCCGCCCTGAGGAACGCAGCAGCAACATCAACTGTAGTTGGCTGGGCGATGCAAAATCTTCCTGTCTTTCCTGGGAAACGCCCGACAGGCGAACAAATCCTTGGAAAACCTGAACGGTCAGAAAGTGTAATTTCTCCCGCAGCTTAGCGAAACAGTAAAGTTTCTCCCCATGTGTCCTTGGGACCCCTGTCGCCTCTGATCCTTACCATTTGGGCCACTTTTAGCATGGCAGAGCAAGAGCCCGCGTAGCCTCTGTCAAGTAATCCGGTGTCCGGCCCGTAGGAAAGTGGCGGCGGAGCAGAAGAGCTCGGAGCGCCCCCACTGCTGGCATCGGTGCTGATGATCCGCATGCAGAGATATATCCAGCGCCTTTCTGATTGAACGGGTGCAATTTGCTTCCCCGCTTTTTCCAAGAACAATTGCAACACTTCTTAACTCTAGAGGCGGGGCAGTGCGGGGTGGGGCCCAGTAACTCTCTGGCTAGGATGTCCCTTGTACAGTTAAGAGCCGGACAACGGCACAGGCTCGGTCCAGCACCCCACTAAAGCCACAGGAGTAAGGTGGAAGGCGGAAATGCTGCTTTGGGGAAGGGATCATGTCGGGGAGCGGGCTCTTGAAGGCTTGACCCGGTGCTGGACGCGCGAAGGGGGAGAGAAGGTAAAACAGGAAGGAGGAGGTGGCAGATGGAAGAAAAGGGCCCCCTCCTTTCTCCGCACACATATAAGATAAACAGGAAGTCTATTAAATTGGTCGCGAGGGAAGAAGCAGTGAAATGCTTCGGAGCTGCTGCTGCGAAAGTCTTTCGAAAGAGGATGGGTAACTATTCTGCAAAATGGTCGTCTTAGGTTATAATAGGGAAAAAAATAAAACTACATAATTAGGCTAATAAGATATTAAAAGGTATTTTTAGAACTCGTCATGATTATGGAAAGCAAAACAATAGAAAAGCAAGTGAAAGTTAGCTAGTTAAGAGTTGCAAAGTTTATAGGCATTCTGCAAGTTTAAAACTGTCCTAGAGTATCTTTAAGCCTTTGGACAAATAAACGAGAATAGTTCGTATAAAAGTTAAATATAATGCAGATATTAAAAGGCATCTCCTAAATGCCTTGTAGTTCTTAATGTAAGTACAAATCAGAAATCAAAAGGAAATAGTTCTGAATACCAAGAAATCTAGAGGTCACTTCAAGTGGTGCACTTTATTTTAAAAGAAAAATCAGTGTAAGTTAAAAGAGTAGATTTATCATATAACTGGGACCTGATGTTGAAGCCTGATCCTTTGCCTGATCCCGTAGATTGTGAATTAGATCTTCTCCAGCTCATTTTAAAGAATATAATGGCTGCAAATTCTGGGAATTGCAGTCATACTTTTGGAAGTGGCTAGTCTGCAGAAAGGTAGGACAATGAATCAGCTTCAGGGATTGATTTATGTATTAAATTTATTCACCCGCTCATCTTACTGTCACGGAACTCCATATCCAATGGCAATGCTGTCTTATTGAAATTCACTACATTGTATTAGCTTCAGGACTCCAACATAGCTAAAACTAAAACTGAGAATTCAGAAAATGAATTTCTCAAGGTGTGCCAAACTTATAGAGTCTTTCCCCAACTATAAGGATTAAACTAAAAAATTGCTAATTAACTCTGATTTGAGAGCATTCTGCATGACATTAAAAAAAGAGTTATAATCAAGCTTGACTACTGGTGACTTCATGGACACACTAATGCAGCTTTGTCAGAAATAGCATATACCGGTGTATTTTGTAAACAGTTTGCCAATCACCTTCCAAGATATTTTTCAAGTTCTCATAGCCAGAAGTCTTAGCATTCCCTGATAGTCTTGTGTTCAACTATCTAATAATCAGAAATATGCTGGTTGGCTTCTCTATTCAGACATGGTTAGCTAGATACCACCACTTGCTGACCATGTAACATATATGGGCTTCCCTTAGCCTAAATAATTTTGCTACTTATAGACAGTTTAATGTAATTAATTTCACATATATTTTAATTCAATCGTTCCTTCACATTGCTTAGAAATAATATATTTCAGGGGTGTCAAACTGATTTCATTGAGAGCCACATCAGGGTTGTGTTTGACTTTGGGGGGCTGGGTGAGTGTGGCAGGTGTGGGCGTGGCCAGCTTGACATCACTCTGTCGGGGGCACCTATGATGGCCCAGTGTAGCTGGGAGATCCATTTTCTCCAGCGAAGGAAGACAAGACCAAGGACAGCGTCAAACCCTTGTCCTCCAGAGGCCGCCTCATGGTCTTTCTCAGGCCATGCAGAGGAGCCAGGACAGTGGCACAGGCTGTCCAGTGCTCTAGGCAGTGGAGGGGAAGTGTGTTTGAGGGCATCCTGGCTCTCAAACTCCCAGGGCACTGGGACCCCACAGTCTAGCCTAGTGGTGGCTAACCTTTTCGGCATGAAGAGTGTATGCCAGAAACCAGAAGAGCAGCTTCCCGATGCGCGTGCGTGGGAGTGCCAGAAACTGGAAGTTTAGCTTCCCAGTACGTGCATGTGCGCTGGCCACCTGGTCTTGTGCTTTCTAATGTGCATACATGCAGGAAGACCTGTTGGTGTATATATGTGCTCTGGGGAGTTACTCTTCTGGTTTCCGGTGCTCCTGCACACACTAAGGCTAGCTGACCTGTGTGCACACGTGCACCGGGGGAACTGCTCTTCTGGTTTCTAATATGCATGCATGCCTGAAGACCAGCTGGCTGGCACGCATGCACGTGCTGGAACCCAGAAGAATGGGCAATGGCCGGCATGCTCGGAGAGATGGCTCTGCATGCCACTTCCGGCACACATGGCATAGATTCGCCATCATAGGCCTAGCCCAACCCAGCCCCATTTCTCTGAGGGGGTGCCTAGCTGCACTTTACCTCCTCCTTGAGGCTTCTGTTCTCTGTCTCCTTGGCCACATTGGTCAAGAAGTGCATGGGAGAGAAAAGTATGTGGGTCAGAGGGAAACCCACTCGTTTTCCATGCAAGGAGACCTGGCTTTGTAACCAAAGCATCCTCAGTGATAGAATGGGAGATTACCAGGAAACTTCAGGAGACAAGGGGATGGTGAAAGGGCAGTAGGATTGCTGGTGGCCAAGTGCTAAGGCAAAATTCCCTCAGACCCTCCATCCCGCTCATTATAATCTCCTTCCTTCTTTCCTTCCTTTTTTCTCCTCTCTCTTCTTTCTTCTTTCTTCCTGTTTCCTTCATTTTCCTTCCTTGCTCTCATCCCATCTTTCCTTTTTCTTTGTCTTTCATCTTTCCCTTTCTCCTTTCCTATCTCTTCTTGGATGCTCAAATGCAAAAGAGGAAACATTTCTCAATGCCTTGTGGTCAAATGCCACTTTTGCTACTAGTTTTGCTACCACTCTGCCAGTGAAAACAGGGCTTGGGAGAGGTGTGTGCAGCCATACTGGACTCCGTTTTCAGCTACAACAGCCTCCTTCAGGACTCTCGTCAGCCATTTTTGGCTGCAATGGCCTTTTGCAACCTTCTGCCAGTGAAAATGGAGCTCAAGAGGGCTGTGACGTTACGCAGCCCTCTAGAACTCTGTTTTCTCTGGCAGAGGCACCATGCGTTGATCCTTTACTGTTTCCAGGGAGGCCCCGTGGTCAGATCTAAGCACCCCACAGGCCAGATTAAGCCCACGGGCCTTGAGTTTGACAGCCCTGATATATTTGGTGCACTCTGCATTTTTACATATAAAAATGTCAATCGGTGGGTTAAATTGAAGAACCTGACTAATCCAGCTTCAGGCTGAATTGTGAAGTATTTAACTGTATATTGCCATAACTGTCACACTAATTCTGAAATTCTTAAGAAAAAAAAATATGGAAGAAATTCCAATTCATGGGATTCTAGATCTGTTTGAAGATGACAAAATCCAAGACAAAATTAGTTTCTTTTTACACTAGGTTTTTATGCTAGATGAGGGGTGTCAAACTCAAGGCTGGATCTGGCCTACAGGGTACTTAGATCTGGCCCATGGGGCTGTCTTGGAATTAGCGAAGGCCAGCCCATAGTACCGCTGCCAGTGAAAATGGAGCTCACGAGGGTCGCATGCAGCCCCCACAAGCTCAATTTTCACTGGCAGAGGATTGCAGGAGGCTGTCTCAGCTGAAAATGGAGCTCAGGAGCCTGTTTTTGCTGGCAGAGTATTGGGCCGCCACAGTGACATCATGTTGCCCACACCCACCCCAGCCTCCCAAGTTCAAACACAACCCTGATGCAGTCCTCAATGAAATCAAGTTTGACACCCTTGCACTAGATGGTACTGCATTAATTAGTCCTTCATTTAAAAAATTATGGTGCTTCAGTGAGGTATCTAGTTGTTCTATTTAACATTCGTAAAAATTAAGGAACATTTCTATTATAAAAATTTTAACTGTGAAAGTTTATAGATTTAGTTTATAAATAGAGTTTATAAATTCAGTGTCCCACAAAAATGTAGTTGCTGGTTGTGAAGCTTTACAGGTGAAACTCAAAAAATTAGAATATCATGCAAAAGTTCATTTATTTCAGTGATGCAACTTAAAAGGTGAACCTAATATATGAGATAGACTCATTACATGCAAAGCAAGATAGTTCAAGCCGTGATTTGTCATAATTGAGATGATTATGCGTTGACCCTGGACTTAATGAAGCACTGTGGACCAATACCAGTAGATGACATGGCTCCCCAAATCAAACATAGACTGTGGAAACTTCACACTGGACTCCAAGCTGCAGCTGTCCAGTGATCATAAGCTAGTCAGCACCTCCCAGCTGGTTGCCTCGTGCAGCCCATCACAAGAACTCAGGAAAGTCAAACTCCTAGCCCAGAGCATCAGCTGTTTGTCGGGTAGCATGCAGGAAATGGCCTATTCTGTCCTTTGATTCACTTGCTGAATATAAAGACAGATAGATAACTCTACAAATTCTTCCATACAAAGTTTCTTTTATTGTATTATATTAGGTATCCTCACAGTTCATAACTCACAGTTATGTCGAGATGCATCTAATGTCCAATTCTTTGCATAGTTGAAATCATAGTATAAAATGATAGTAATCTTTTCCCGTTTCATCCCATAGTAGTAGAGCCAAAGGAGAAGCGCTAGCCCAAAGCTAGAGTCCGAGCAAGAGTAAAGAAACCTCCCCCAACCCACCAAAGGTCAATTCAGTGACCAGTCAGGATTACAGATGTGGCCACATGACATGAAGTACATTTCCCAGGATACCTTAACTACGGTTACCATGTCCCCTACAGGGGACAGCTCCCAATTCCTAACTAACTATACCTGGATGGACAGCACACTCCCCACCTGGAATTATAAATTCTGCTATTAACTAAAGAGCAAGTAACAGTATAACTAAGATAAACAGTAAAGATTAATGAAGCATCAAACAAAGCAAAGCATGCAAAGCTTGAGGTTCAATCTTCAAGTTCAGCCTTTCTCAACAGCAACAGGTTGGTGACCAGTGTGGTGTAGAGCTTTTTGGTGAAAGTCTGCTGGTCGCCAGAGGGATCTGTTGACCTCACTATCAGGACCTCGACTTGGCGGACTAGGCCATCAGAGCTGGGCAGGATTTGATGCACAAGTCCCATAGGCCATAAGTTCTGGTGTGCGTCCTTGTCTTTTAGCAAGAGTTCTCCTTCGAGGTTCAGTTCTTTGGATTGCCATTTACAATGATATTGTAGGGTAGACAAGTACTCTTGCTTCCAATGGTTCCAAAAGTTGTTGGCAAGCTGTTGAACTTGTCTCGTTGTTTGTACAAGTCCTTAGAGTCAAAATTCCCTAACAGAATGGGCCAGTCACTGGTCTCTGAGTTAGCAAGGTGGCTGGAGTGAGGAAAGTCAGATTCTCAGGATCTGAGGAAACCAGAACTAAAGGTCGACTGTTGATGGTGGCTGCTACTTCTGCCATCATGGTGGATAGAGTCTCATGTCAGCATAGGTGCCTTCATCAACATGGAATCCAGGATCCGGTGAGCTATTCCGATCATGTGTTCTCATGCTCCTCCCATGTGGGATGCATGGGGAGGGTTAAATATCCATCTGCACCTGTTGACTTTAAGATAGGCATCAATTGGCAAGTTAGGGCGAATGCCTTCTATCTGTAGTTCTTTTCAAGCGCGTACAAAGTTCGTTTCACAATCAGATCTGAATACCTTGACTGGGCCTCTGCAGGCTTGAAACCTTCTTAGAGCATTGATGAAACAAGAGGCATCCATAGATTCGATGACTTCGATATGGACAGCTCGGATGCTGAGACATGAAAAGTACTGCCCATCGTTTGCTGTTAGCTTGACACCTGCCGGTCCATCGGGCAGACACTGACCAAGGGCCAAATACATCTAGGCCTACATTGGTAAAAGGTGGCTCGGGACTCAGGCGTTCAGGTGGTAGGTCAGCCATCATTTGTTGTAGGGTTGCGCCCTGTTGTTTGCGACAATGTTAACACGAATTAAGAACAGTCGTGATGCATTGTTTGGCGCCAATGATCCAGAATCCATTCGCTCTGATGGCACCTTCTGTAAAGTGGCGGCCTTGATGGTGGACTGCTTCATGGTAGTGTTGTACTACCAGTTTCATTACATATTGGCTAGCAGGAAGGATGATGTGGTGCTTGCTGTATGAGGTCATGTCAGCTTTGCATAGATGTCCACCTACCCTAACTACTTTTTGGTTGTCTATATATATATATATGTCAATCTCAGAAGTGGACTTGATTGTGGTATGGGCTTCCCTGCTGACAGGCATCTGTATTCCAATGGATATGCATCCTGTTGTGCACTTCTCAAGATTCATCTCTCTGCTAGGTTATAGCGGTCCGGGAAGCATGACTGGAAGCCTTTCTGGTGAACAAGGAGATGGACAATTGTGCAAATGATTACAGTCACGCCCAGAATGAGAGGTTTCCATCAGGAGAAGCATTCAAAGTGAGCAGGTTTTAAGGGCCTTCTTGTGTTCGACCGTTGTTTGCATGCAGACATGTTCCTCTGTCTTCTTGACTAGAGATTGAATGTTGGCATCTTGATCCGGAGCTAGGAGCTCATTCTTGACTAAAGGTTGAATGTCGGCATCCTGAACTGGATGTAGGAGCTCATAAAGTTCAGGTGTCCCAGGCTTCAGGGTGTCTGTACGCCACAAGAACTCAGGGATTTTGAGCCAGGTAGAGACTGCTAACTGGGATGCAGGAATAGACCTTGTTGCATGATCTGCAGGGTTCTGGTCTGATGGTACATACCATCACTGCATGGGTTTAGAAGATCTCCTGATCCGCTCTACTCTGTTGCTCACATAGACATAGAAGCATCTGCTCTTGTTGTGTATATAACCCAGCAGCACCTTGCTGTCTGTATAGAAAGTGGTGGGTTCTTGTTAGGAATTGATAGTCACCTATCAGTTGGGTTGGAAATATGTAAACCAGGATAGACATTTAATACTGTCTCTTTAAGGGAATGCTAAAATTGTAATTGGGTGTGGTTCCTCAAAACGGCCATAAGATGGAGCCAGAAACCTGGTTTCCTAGTTGTTGTTAGTTGCTAGTTGATAGATGTTCTGATGGTCGATGTTCCTGGTTCTGGCATTTTCCCTATTGACTGTTGTTGATCGTCATTCTTCTTGGATTGCTGTAAGACTATTTACTGAATTGTTTATGATACTGGACTTTGTTTTTTGGATTATCCCTGGACTGAATATCGACTGCTTTAACCATGTACGACTTGGACTGCTTGTTGGACTTTGCTTAACCATTTACTGGAAGTAAAACCTACATTTTCCTATTCAGTGTATCTATGTACTGGTCGTGTGTTATTCAACATCACTCTCACTACGTTTCCCTGTGTGCACCCATTCTCCTAACAGGGAATTACCTCAACACTGGTTATGGGCCCAGGCCATACCAGACTCAGATAACTGAGAGTTAGTGTGAATACACAGTACCATATACAGACAGCTGTTTACTGTTTAATTGTGGTTTACTGTCCTGGAAAAGATGGCACAAGACCCTTCAACAAGTCTATCACTGATAACCCGGTTGGATGGAACAAACTATGTTTACTGGTCTATGAAATGCAGTCTACTTCTGCATAGGGAAGGGTTATGGGCTGCAGTTCAGAATCCACCAGATGTAAATGCTTGGGATCCAGATGATGAAGACGATGCCAAGAAGTTAGCTGACTTTAAACAGAACAACGAACGAACTCTTTGTATAATTGGACTAACACTGAGTGACCAGCAGCTAGTCCATATTTGTGGAGAAGAGTCTGCTGCTAAGTGTTGGGAGAATTTGAAGAGAATTTATGTTCGTGACAGTGTAGGTACAGACATACATCTTACATGTAAACTGTTTAGAGCACGTCTTCTGAAAGGTGGAGATATGTTAGCTCATTTGAACTTCATGAAAAGAACTTTTCAAGAGCTACATGAAAAGGAACTGATATTTTCAGAGCTGCATCAAGTTTATATCATTCTTTCCTCATTGGATGAAAGTTATGATGATTACATATCTTCACTGGAAGTCCTGCCCAGAGATAAACTGACATTGACTGACATAACCGGAAGGTTGTTAGAAGAGGCAAGAAGACAGCTGGATTCTGAGAAAGAAACAACCACAAGAAGAGGATTTGTGTTCAACTGCCTATACTGTTAGGAAATGTTTTTCTTGTGGGGCTAAGGGACATATAGCTAGATTCTGTAAGAAGGGAAAACGACAGAATACTGGTAATCACCAGAAGGCTAAGAAGAATGTTAGTTTAGCTATATCTAGCAATTCAACTATAAACCATGATTTGTGGGTAATTGATAGTGGAGCATCGCAGTGCATTACTAAAAATAGAGGGAGGTTTGTAACAATGTCCACGAGTAAGCAACATGTATCATTGGCAAACAGATGGAAGATGAAAGCTTCTGGTAAAGGTACTGCATATTTATTGTTCATGTTCATTTATCTGTGTTATATGTACCTAAACTGAAATTTAATTTGTTATCAATAAGGGCTTTAGTTAATATTGGTTATGTAGTAACCTTTAGGGGAGATAAATGTATAATAGAGAAAGAGGGTAAAAATGCTACTGCTACTTTAGAAAATGATTTATATGTTATACATGATGACCAGTTGCAGATGGCTAACTCAGTTTATAACAGTGTTAAGACACATGACAATTATATACATTTACTGCAGAGACTCTGGGGTACATTAATTTCAAAATGCTTAAACGAACTGTTAAATTGTCAGAGGGAGTAAAATTAAAACCCTGTAGTAAGTACTTAAACTGTAATGCCTGTAGTCAGGAGAAAAGCATGGTTACTCTAGCAAACAGACTGAATGGGTTTAAGACCAAAGAACCTTTAGAGGTTGTGTTTGCTGACATAATTGGTCCTAAAAAACCCAGTTTGGGAGGTGCCTGTGAGTAGAATGGACCAATGGTACGGTTTCTGCTATCTAATGAAAAACAAAACAGAAACATTCCAACATTTCTTTAATTGGCTAAGGTTTGCAGAAGGAAAAATGAAACTTAGAGTAATTACTTTAGTTACTGATAATGGGACTGAGTTTATTAACAATAGATTCCAAACTATGTTAAAATTGGCTGGTGTCGAGCATAAACGTTCTGCACCTTACAGGCCACAACATAACTCGTTTATAGAACGTTACAAGCCATGGCTCGTACTAAGTTATCCAATTTGGAATTTCCTGAAACAGTTCTAACTGAAGTTCTATCAACTTCGTTATTTTATCTGCTAGGTCTACGGCCAGCACAGCTCTGCCAAGTTCCAGCCGTGGAATGGTGTTGACCCAGTTGCAGTGCTAGTTTTGCCTTTCCCATGACAAATCCGACAAATCCCTGCCATAGACCTTGAGGTAAGCCACGGTTGCAACTGCCTTCGTGGATGCATCGGAGAAGACATGCAGCTCCTTTATTTGTGCCGTGATGAGAACATATGTACGCTGTAGGTGAATGTCTTGGAGACAGCCTAGAGAGTTGCACCATATCTCCCACTCTTGCTTCTGTTCTGGTGGGAGCGGTTCATCCCAATCTTTGGTGTTTTGGGTGAGCGTGTGTAGTAGTATTCTACCTTGAATGGTGATAGGAGTTGCAAACCCTAGAGGATTGAACAGGCTGTTAACCGTTGACAGCACTCCTCTCCTCATGAAGTCAATCTTTAGGGCTGGGGCTTTGAAGGTGAAGAAGTCTTTCTTCAAGTCCCAACACAAGCCGCGACTGAGTTGGATAAAGGGGGCATCGCTGCCGAAATCAAGGTCTTGCAATATCTTGGCATGGTCTTCGGGATTAAAAGCCTTTAGTACTTCTTCACTATTGGAAGCTTGAGGTTGGCCATCCCTAGCATTTGCTGTGTATTCTTCAAGAAGTCTATGGCCTCCGCTGGGGTGGGAACAAATTTCAAGCCGTCGTCCACGTAGAAGTCGTGTTCTACAAAGCATTTAGCTGCTCTGTATTTGTCTCCTCCTTCTCGAGCTGTACGTTGTAGACCGTAGTTCGCGATTGCAGGGGAGGAGCCATTGCCAAAGACATGCACCCTCATTCTGTATTCCAAAATCTGTTGGTTGTGCTGTTCATCACTGAACCACAGGAAACGGAGGAAACGGAGGTAGTTGTGGTAATCTTTCAGTATGAGGAAGGAATAGAACATCTGCTGTATGTCGGCCATAATGGCTATGGCTTCTTTTTTGAAGCGGATGAGCACCCCAAGGAGACTGTTCGTGAGATCAGGTCCTTTAAGAAGGGCCTTGTTCAGAGAGTGACCTTGAAACTGTGTGCTGGCATCGAAGACTACGTATTTGGCCTGGTTTCTGTGGGTGGTATGCTCCAAAGAACGGTAGATACCAACATTCTTTGTCTGTCTCCAGGGGTGGAGCCAGTTCAGCATGTCTGTTCTGTATCATCTTGTCCGTGAACTCCACCAGATGAGATTTCATCTCTGGCTTTCGGTTCATGAGTCGTCTCAAACTAAAGAGGCGAAGAGCGCATATTGTTGGTTGTTTGGCAAGCATTGTCTGGGTGAGCAAAAGTGTAGTGGAGCAACCCAACTACCGGTTTCATCTTGTTGAAATTCCTTATCCATGATCTGTAGGAACCTCTTGTCCTCAATAGACAAGGCTAAGTTGTCTTCTTTGGTAGTCTGAAACAGTACCTCACCTAAGATGGGTTTGACTGTCGAAAGCATGAAGTGTTCTTGGCACAGTTTCAAATGAGAAGGTCTCTCATTCTGGAGAATGGAGGAAGCTAAGGTACTTGCCTGGGTTGGGGCCTGTATCCGATTGACACAGACTATTCCTGAGATTCCTCATCCCAGTTCTATTTTGAAGGCAAAGGGGGAGCCTCTTGGGCCTCTCACTACTTCAATGCAAGCTAAAGTGTCGGGCATCTACTCCCAGCAAGAGCAAAATCTTGGTTTCAGGATCTAAGGCGGGAAAGTGATGAGCCATGTGATTCAGGTGAGGTATGTTGCTTGCTACCTCTGGCATTGCAATCTTGCTGTGGTCGTCTGGTATCCCATCCCATTCTAACACAGGCGGCAGTGGGAATAGGGAACTCCCATCTAATGACTCTATGCAGAGTCCAGTAGCTCTCCTCCCCACCATGCTTCGTGGTGTGGTGTACGTTGATATAGTGAAGTGCACCTCTTCCTTCAGAACATCAAAGAGGTTGAAGAATGCAGATCTTGCTAGCAAGTGGTTATTCTGAGGATCCAGTATTACATACATCTTCACTGCTTCTGGGTGTCCCTCAGGTAGACGTTGGCTAAGCAGATCTGATGACATGAGCGAGGGGCTGTTGTGTTATCTGCACACTGCCATGCAATTGACACTTACCACTGGCTCCTTGGCCAGAGGAAGGTTATGTGTTTGTCTGCTGTGTTGGATCGGAGTCTGGATGCAGAGCGGCTGAGTGCTCATTGCTGTTGCATAGATCAGGGGTCCCCAACCACCGGGCCGTGGACCGGTACCGGTCCGTGGATTATTTTGTACCGGGCCGCAAAGAAAATAAAAATAAAATAAAAATGGCGGCTTTCTTCACCTTTGGTGAATGCTGCTGGGATCAGGGATCAAGGACACAAATGAAAGAAGATGAGGGAGGAAGCAACCAAAGCCTGTCCTGCTCTCCGGCTCAGCGGCTTCAGTTTCCTCCCGCCTTGTTCCTCTCTCAGTCGCTCTCTCGTTCCTCCACCAGCCCAGAAAGAAACTGCTTCCTGTCAGCGCAGCTCCTCCGAAGCGCCCGTTCACCCTCACCCCGCCGCCCGCAGTTCAATCCAGTGCTCCATTCTGTCTGCCTGCTTGCCTTCGTTTCTGGTTGTTTTGGAGTAGCTTTGGGCTAAGTTGCTTGCCCAGCAGGCCGTGAGACATTGGGGTAGGTTTGCTGATTCTGGGAAGAGAATCTTGGACTTTAGGTCGTACAACATCAGTTGGGGAAGGTTTGCTGTTGGTGGGAGGTGAATCTCATATTTTAGGTCTTATAAAGTCAGTTGCGTGACTGACGTTTAGGGTCTGTGGTTGAGATTCACTCTTGTGCTTCCCAGGTTGTAGGAGACTTCTAAGTGACTGAGGTGGTTCCACCTGCTCGTTTTGTAGCGATTGCTGCTCATCCACCTAGGCTTGACTGGTGTATCTGGGCTCTCTTCACCCAACTCATCGAGGTCGAAGTTGAAAGAGGCGTTGTCAGCCACCTTCCGCCATGCTACAGCCCGCGCTGTTTTTGCTGCTGTCTCTCTTTGTCGTTCAAGCAATTCCACTTGGGCCTAAGCTTTGGCTATTTCTGCCTGTTGTTTGGCCAGAGCTTTGGCCATTTCTGCCTGTTGGTTGGCCATTTCTGCCTTCTGCCATGTCACCTCCATCGTGATACATAAATCTGCTTCTGCTACCACCGCCTCTATCTCACCTTCTATAGCTCAGTCAGCGTAACTTGCAGTTTTGGAGGCTTTAGCTGCGATGCTGTGACGGGAGGATGCTCTGGAAGGACGGCGAGACCCAGCAGCAGAGAATTAGCGTGAGGCACTGGAACTTGCTTGCAATCTAGCTGGTTTAGGATGGAGGGAGGAGGCTTTCTTAGAATAGTGGGAAGAAGCTGCTTGTGATTGAAAACCTATGTCGGATGTGGCCCTGTCCCTTGATACTTGTTTTCTCTGTAGTGCATTGTAGAATGCGGCCTGGAGGGAGTTTTTTCCTTCTTGAACGCAGTCTTCGCATTCCTTGTGAAACTCCTTGAAACATTGGATGTGTGCTTGGAGTTTTGGGTCACACAGTCTTGACTGGATGGACTTGAATTTATCTTTGCTAGTTCTCCACCTTGTGAGAAGGGCATCTAGATCATCTAGCAATGTGCGGATTATCTCTGGGGACAGCTTGCATTTGGGGGGTTCACAGATCTCCTCTAGCTCCAACCATGAGTCTGCATAGTGGCAATATTGCCTCTCCCAATCCTCTCTCAAGTGTGCCACCATGGGTTCTGTAAGCTTCCTATTCTTTCTGAGGTCATAGCCAGCTGCTTCTCCCAAGTTGTGGACTTCCGATTCTGGGTTTAGGGAACCAGGCTCCATGTTTACATCAAGGTGGGTGGAGGGTTTGAGTCCTCTGGTACATCAGAGACATCTGTCGTGGCTGAAGACGTTTCCATGCTTCAAATTGGCAAAAGGTGAATTTGGAAAATTTAGTGGTTTTCTGTGCACTTCCCTTTTTCCACTAGGGTGTGCTGCGAGCAGGTAACCGAATGTAACAACTTCTGCTAAATTCAGTACTTGAGCACATAGGTGGTGTTGTAGATTTGTGGCTGAATTGAGCAAGTTCTGCAAATTTCAGTGGTTGACCACTAGAGATGTGTGTTGCAAGATCTGGGATATGCTGACAAAGTACACAATTTGGCCGCTGTAAGATGCATTGCAAAGTCTGGGAGACACTGTTGCTAAGCACAGATTGGGCTGCAGATGGTGCTGGATTAAGTCAGATAAAATAGAATTTTCCTATGAAATTCATTGGTTTAACACTGGCTAAAATTAGGAAACCTCCTGTAAATTCATTACTTGCCACGAAAAAAAAATGTTTTGAAATTCTCTGTGAAATTTCTACTTGACCACCAGATGGTGCTATAGGCTGGCATTAGACTGGAAAGAAAAGTCATTAAAAATGTGGAATACTTTAATTCATTGCATGAACACTGTGGTTAGATAATTTCTGTTAGCTAAGTAATGTAGACTGATATCCTTTAATTTTATAGATAGCTTTTTAAATCCAGAAGAAAGAACGAATCCTTTGGAGTGTACCTGGAAGGATGAATGGCAAACTGTAATTCTCTTTAAAACTCTGTCTTCAAAGAAAAAAAAGGGGGGGGGATTACAGCCCATTTCTATGGAGATGGCTAGCTGCTAGGTATTTTTATGAGCCACTTCCTCTTGACAAAGTAGGCTTAGAGACCTCTCACACCTGCATTTCTAAGAGCTTGAACACAATGGCTATCTACTTCACTAGAAGTCCGTTTCTATGGAGATGAGGAATTTTGATAGCCCTCTTCCTGTGAACTTTCCTCATTCCTTTGTGGTTAATGGAAATATTGGCTTCTTGCCTCAATTCCTTCTCCTTTTGCAAACAGACGTTGATTCAGCAAATTCAAACTATTTTTTAAACTTTGGTCAGATGAAAACAGTCCATGCCTCACTCAAATTCTCTCATTACTTTGGTCAACAATGGGAAGATGCAAATTAAGCCAGAGAATAGGAAGTTTGAAAGTCTCTTGTGAAAAAGGGGGGATTTCTGGCCCCTCCCTGCCAATTCACACTGGCTTTGAAAGTTTGTTGTTTCAAAGGAGAACAAGGCACAGAGAGCTTAGCATTCCACATTCACTCCTGGCTTCAATATATCTTTGTTTTTATCACAGGAAATCAAATTGCTATCAATCTTCACAGGGACTCTGATATAACAATAATTCTTTACTTTTAGGAGTCTAAATTAACTGTCTTTTTATTGAGGGATTGCAGGAATTCAGATAGATCTACATATGATTTTAATATTCTGTCCTTTGATTCACTTGCTGAATATAAAGACAGATAACTCTACAAATTCTTCCATACAAAGTTTCTTTTATTGAATTATATTAGGTATCCTCAAGGTAACTCAAAGTTACGTTGAGATGCATCTAATGTCCAATTCTTTGCATAGTTGATATCATAGTGTAAAATGATAGTAATCTTTTCCCCTATTTCATCCCATAGTAGTAGAGCCAAAGGAGAAGAGCTAGCCCGAAGCTAGGGTTCGAGCAAGAGTGAAGAAACCTCCCCCAACCCACCAAGGATCCATTCAGTGACCAATCAGGATTACAGATGTGGCCACATGACATGAACTACATTTCCCAGGATACCTTAACTACAGTGATGCATTCCCTTAAGGGGACAGCTCCCAATTCCTAACTAACTATACCTGGCTGGACAGCACATGGCCATTCCCCAAGATGCCACAGCCCCAGCAGTAACCGCTACGCAGCTTGGGAAAGACGCGGCGGTCCGGGTCGTTTTGGGTTGTGGAGGTCGTGGCAGTGGTCCGGAGGCCATCATCAGCGAAGCATCTCCCCGACCCCTCTGAATGGCAGCCTGTGTACTGCGCTGGGATGACAGAGATCTATACAACTCTTAGATACAATTGGCACCAACAGCAATAGCAAGTTTGCCAAAACGAAATATGTCCATCCAGTTCAGACATCCAGAAAGGATTAGTTGAAGATTCCCCCAAGAGGTACATTGGGCATCAACAATGGGGTAGCCCTTCCCCATGATGTTCCCCCAACCCATAGATAATTTTTCTTGCATTTTCAGAAGCAAGTAAAATCTATCCAATACACAATTCAAACACACTGTAGGAATTTTTATTTGTAGTCTGCAATTATGGGTCGACCGCCCATATGTGTGTGTGTGTGTGTGTGTGTGTTGTGCTATTATTCACCAATCAGAGATTGACAAGATTTTCCTATTAAGATTTTTTTTAATTTCATTTTTATTTTATAAAATAACATGAGTAACATATATAATGCTCCTTCCTCTTCTCAATTACCCCACATAAATAACCCTGTGAGGTGGGTTGGAATGAGGGATTAACTGGTCCAAAGTCACACAGCTGGTTTTCGTGCATAAACTGGGACTAGAACTGAAGTCTCCTGGTTTCTAGCCAAGCTCCTTAACCACTTCATCATTATAAGCATCTGTGTTAAATAAATATGCCAGAAATATGTAAGAAAAGCATTCCCCTTTTTGTACTTAATATAGATGAGTACATCATTAAAAATTGCTGCTATTTCTGAAAGCAAACTGTCATATTTTCGTGTTAAATCTCAAGAAAACTTTCCCTAAGATTATAATTTTTTTGTTCCCCCTTCCCCCAATCATAGCTTCTGTTGCAGTAACTTTGGAATGTTAATGCTGACATTTGACAGTGTTAAGTGGTCAAATTGTGCCACTGATGCAGAATTGTGTTTGTTCAGATCCCCAGAGGATGAATATATTTGTTTATCATATAACTGCATGTAAAAGTTGCAAGAACAACCCCTAAGTCTAAATAAGATTTCTGCTTTTAAGGGAATGTACTGATAGCTGAGCTGCAAATCATTTTTATACAACATGGTGAAGAACCTTAGGAAGTGAGGGCAAACACGATGACATTTTAAAACTTTCCACACTATTCGTTTTTGTTTATATCAAAACTTTCCCACACAAGTTCAATTTACACATTTTTCCATAACAGTAACCCTAAGTGATGAACCAAAACAGGTTATGGCTGATTCCTGAACTTCCAGGCCCTAGTCAGGCATTTTAAAATCACTGCACAGGTGGATCTCAAAAATGGACCCATCTTTTCACTAATGTAACATTAAATCTAAAGTATAGAGTTCTGATTAAAGAAACCACAAATTATAGAGGTTTATTTATTTTTTTCACTGATGTTTCTCAGCAACTAGTTTTCAGAGAAATGCTGCCAGCAGCAATTGATCTAATGGGCACCTCTATTCTTTTTGTATTTAATTCCTTATACAATGGTTTAAGGTAGTCTCTATTAATCTGCTCCAAATCCTATATCATTCAGAGTCATATAATAATCTTCAGTTCTAGCATTGTGAGAAACAGAAAAATTGTTACCTGCTTTTTCACTATTCAGTATACAGCAACATGTAACACGTTTTTATCGTTTAAGAAAAATGATTAAAAATAACATTTTAAATTTAATTATTCATGTCCCTGGTCATTTTAATTCTTTTTTTCTGCATCTTTTCCAGATCTAAAGTGAGGCCCTATTATTAGAATGGAACACAGTATTTTAAATGCAATCACACTACAGACTTGTGCAAGATTATTATAGTAATGCATTTTTTATTCAGTTGCTTCCCTAAATGTATGTACCTCAATGAATTATTAACTATTCCCATTTATATCGAAATAAATCTACAGTCTTGAAAGGTTATACACATTTGCAAGAAATAGAAGGTTCTATAAAACAGTAGATTTTTCTAATAAATGCATGCTTAAACAAAAACATTCATGAAGAAACAACTGTACTGATTTGTTACAACACTATACACTAAGGAAATTATATGAATTGATACAAAGAGTAACATTTTAGTTACAGTATTTTATCTGAGGATACATATTTTTCATGTTACAAAAGTTTTCAGATTTTAAATCAGTCCCATCAGATAGCAGCCCTGGTTGTACAATGGTCTCCAACACTATTGACAAGAATCCTGAGATCTGGAGCAGCGTTCAAAGGGGCACAATACTGTATGGAAGTGCCCCCAGTGCAAACAACATTAAACCACTTCCATGCTTTCTTCCCTCCTATATCATTTCTGCCTTCTGCTTCTTGTTTGTGGTAACTGAGCTTTGTCACATATGATTAATTCAAATGAAGAAGTTAAGAGAACAGTGTGTAGAACAATTTTTGTCAGGTGAGCTATCCTTTCCATAATTTTCAAAAAGAATTATTTGTTTTTATTTTTGAGTGAAACCACATTACCTAGTTTCATCAAAATTATATAACATTTACATGCAGAATTATTTTATTAGAAGATAATATTTATTGCAAGGTCCGTGATCTCCAAGATACAAAAGTAAAGTAGGTATTTCCACCATAGCAGGAAGCAACAACGAAAGCAAAGAACTGCATGGGGGAGGGGGACAGGAGGCGAGAGAGACAAAATTATTAGAAAACAGTAAAAATCTTCAGCCAGATTTTTATTTATATTCAAATCAAATATAATAGAAGGGATAATACAAAAAAAATAAATTTAAAATCACATTGTTTCCATACTCAGCAGGACACTAAATTCTGTGGAAGAAATATTATTGGGCTTTAATGTTATTCATAGTAAGGATGATCCTTGCAAGAAGCAATTCCACATTGACATTAGTGAAAACAAGTGATTTTTGATTGCTGTTGACTAGAGATTAATAAGTAGTTACATAATGCTTCTTTACTGTATTAATATGTATTCAATAAGTTTGCTTCCATGGTGCTTTATTCTATAAAAGTGCACAAAATTAATAGCACTGCAAATGTTCATTTGTAAGGGAAAAGGAAATAAACATGTATTAAATGGTCTTGTTGATCTGGCCATTAGCACATGCTAGGTGAAAAAAACAGGACTTAAGTAATACTTTTAACAAAAGTTTACACATTTAAGAATGTCTAATTATAATTGGTTATCTTGAATCTTCTTATATCTGATTTTAGAGGTAAATGAACCAAAGCAAAAACACATTCTTCCCTCACTGCTATATTAAGTTTAAATGTGATCTTACCGAAGATATTGCCCAACTATTGTAATTGTGGTAGTCAGGTTCTTTGGTGACTGCACATGCTTCGGAAATAGCAGCAATTAAGTACAAGAGAAGGGCACTGCCATTAAAATACAGACCCTGCAGAATGTAGGGGGGAAAAAAGATCAGCATACCTCCTCCCTACTAACATCATTCTATGCACAATTGTATCATTTCCTAATTTAAGACAGTCTGGCTGGACATGAAGGAGATTTATTCCCTCATATGTAGAGCATCAAGTTGGGGAGAAAGCCACTGCAGTTAAATATTGTCTGAATTAATACCTTAGGGAACATAATTTCTCAAAGTAGGTTGCTGGTGAGAAAAGTCTCCAACCTACTGATTAAAAAGGAAGAGGAAAACCTCCTAAATAAGATTTACAAGCTGTACCCTTCCCATTATTGTGTACACAGCTTCATGTGATACCAGGATGGCCTAAGACACTGGTGATTGCAACAAAACAGTCAAACAGTAACCCTCATAGTTGAGTCAAGAGCTGGCTAAAACAATTATAGGTTTCTGGCAGGGCTGATGATCACAATGGCTGTGATAAGTCAACCTGAATGAGGCAGAAGGTATATGTGTTCAGACTAGTGATCTCAATTTTTCTGTGTATATATCCTGCTTCAGCCAGCTCCTTGACAGTGATTTTGAGTGAATAATAATCGATTGTGGCATACAAAACAGTGGATCAAATTCAAGTATGCTGCCTTTCAACCCACTACTGCCAGGGAAATTATAGACTAATTTATCAGAAAAGGCAAGCTTCTTGCAGATATTCTTTTGGTGGTTAATACATGGGAAAATATTAATCTCCATTTAACTAATATTTCCTTGTCAAACCAATATGTACATTTAAAAAAAAAATGGCTCAGGTGGTATGGAGTTTTCATAAAATGATGCTATGCTAGCAGAACGTTTGACATAAGTTGCTCAAGCAAATAAAAGATGCTTGGAATTCTCCCTGCAAAATTGGGAAATACAGTTTCATTTAGAATATGTTATGCCGTTTCTTAAGGGAACTGCATAAGGTTCTGCATCCATCTCCTTAATCTAACAAAGCCAAGCCAAATATTATGGCTTCATCCACTACCCTTGTTCTGGGAAGGCTGCTATAGATAGGTCTCTCTTTTCTGCAATATTTGAGTTGCTTGTAAAAAAAATGAACAAATACTCACAACTGTGGTCCATGGCACTTGAGGTATCCTCGTATAGGTCATTGTCATATAGATGATCAAAAAAAAGAGTGTAAGAATCCAGTAAAATATAGCCACAAACATTATCCATCCAAAGACAGGGTACAGAAAATAGTCAGTTCCAATAATCAACATCCACACTAGCAAGCCTAATACCTACAAATATATGAAAAGAATATTATTGTGGTATGCAAAGTAAAACATCTAAGAATTGTTTTAAAAACTTTAATGATTCCAGAATATGAATTTTCAGGTTTAATTTTTCTTTTTTCTTCTTGCTCCATTTAAAAAAACTCATCAAATAAGATACAGCATAGAGTGATCTTAGCTGATCATGAAAACACTAAGCCAGTGGTCACCAACCAGTGGGCTGGGGACCACTGGTGGACTGCGAGAAAATTTTGGTGATCCACAGAAAAATGTCACCAATTAATCCAGGCTGCACAGGAACACAAGGCTTGCATCACTTGCATTGAGAACAACACATGGTAGTGAGGGAAGAGGGGAAAGGGCGGAGGGGGGGGGGACTTGCTCCACGTGCCTGGCCACCAGGCTGTTTCTTTCTTCTGCTTTTGGCCGCACACAAGGAAAGCAGCAAAAGTCTTTCTTTCTCTCCCCCAAATTCCGCCAGAAATGAGTCTTTGGGACTCTGCAAGGCATCCTGCTCCAAGAGGCTGTGCCAGCACAACAAGTCTCACAAAGGCTCATTTCTGGCGGAGTTTGGGAGAGAGAAAGACTTCTGCTGCTTTCTTTGCATGAAGCCAAAAGTCTCTCTCTCTCTTCCCCCCTGAAAACAGAGCTGGAGACAGTATCCTGCGATCCCAAATAAAGAATGATCAATTGGTAGGAAAACGGGGTGGGGAATTTTCCTGGCAGACTTTTTGGGGAATTTTCCCAGAGTCTCTGGTCTGTGGGATTTAAAATTATGAGTTTGTTGGTCCCTGAGGTCCAAAAGGTTGGCAACCCCTGTACTAAACAGAATTGGACTTGAGTAGATTACAGCTTGACTACAAATTCAGACAGAATAGCAATCGCAGCCACTGGAGGTCACCACTGATCCACAAAGAGATTTGTTTTGTATCACTAATTTCTAAAATACCTTTTGATTAAATTGAGTTAATGTTTTAATTTCTGTGCTGTATATAACAGCAATTAGGTTATTTAATATTTTAAGCATTATTGCATAGTTTTCTGTCCAAAATTATAAATAATATTGGACATAAAATAATTTTTCTATTTTTCTATTTAATCCATAACAATGCACAGTTTGAAGTATAGTCCCAAACACATATGGCTACAATTGTTTTTCTCCATTTAATATCCGTGAGTTCAGTCAATTTAGTGATTGAGATCAGTATGTTTACCTTCTAAAATGCTAAGTTTATTAATCCAATCATGCTTGTAATTCTGGTTCTCTGCAACATTATCACTTGGAACTTCTAAATTAAAGTTAGGAAAGCAGATCTACCTTGCTAATAATAAACTTTTTTTTTATTTAACCAGACTTTAACAGCACAGGTCCACACCTACTAATTATTTAAACTCTCATCTATAGAAAAAGGCTATAGAAAATTAAGACCGTCAGAATAACATAATTTTGTGATTGATTTATATCACTTCTTTTATTAAAAGCTTAGTTGATATTCTCTATGCATTAAATGAAACTAACTGCAATCACAAAGGGTGTATTAATGTATTAAAATATCACAGTAGTTTTTGCTATGCTAATGGATAGCATAAAGGACTGAGTAGTAGTCTTAAGGTTTTAGTTCTGCTGTCTGATTCTCATCAGTGGCAGAACACCCAGATAATATCACTTTAGGCATGGTGTGAGGTCTGACACACTGTTCATTTATTTTGGTCACAGTGTTGAGATACAATGGAGTAAGAGAGGGTTGTCATTTTCAGCTTGCTCAGGAAAATGGAGGACCACATTTCACTGAGCCTGACAAACTTCAAAATAATATTACATATTTCTTAATTAGAATTTAAAAGATCAGGTTGGATAATCTTGGATAAATTATGTCCAATCCATAGCTGTGAATAGGTAGGTATTACAGTGAACAGATTTCCACAGAGTTTAAATGTCTGTTGCAAATTGATTTAAGATTCACAGGCCCAGCCAACTTAGGAAATATATTAGGCTCTAATATCACAGATATCTAGGACAAACAATAGAACAATCCTTTCATTCTTAGCCACCACTTGGTAGGTATGTTGAAGAACTACCTACCACAATTATGTAAGTGTATCTCATAATAACCTAGTTGTTCTTTCTGTTGCAAGCACATGGTTGCTTTGATAGTTTATGGAATCTATTCAGTTTCTTATTGTAATCTTGTCTTTCATTGCAAGAAAGAAAAGGAAGCATGTACAGAGGTTATTGCCTGGAATTCACAAAGAAGTAGCCTTAAACCATACTAATGTGGTTTTGAATTATGTAAAAGAAATAAAAAAAAACTTAAGAATCATTTGCAGACAATAAAATGCTTCCAAGCTGGGTAGCTTTGGCAAATGCTGCAGAAAATCCCGGAGAATTTTTCAGAAGTGACCCTCCTGCAGTCTTTGGTTGTGCTATGCAGGCTTTCTGCTGGTGGACACTAAACATGTCTAATATGAAAACCATTCCAGACTATTTGCCCAAAGTGTAACACACATAAAGATCTCACAGACAAGGTGGATCTGGTAACAGTCCCACATGAAATTATGGAGTCTGATGAAACTTGGAGTCTCCCTCACATGTTGAAGATCTTTCAGGCTGGGTAGCTCCACCATGTATTGAGGGGCAATCAGACAGACCCAAGTTCAAAGAACAGCAATTAGGCTACCACACAAGAAATAAGCAAAAGTGTAAGTCAGGTCTAGCCCTGTTGAAGCCAGCAGTACACTGCCAAATTAAAGCACAATTAATAGACTCCTAAAAATTTAAGACTTTAGCTAGCTCCCGTTAGTTTATAAGAACACAGCATATTGTGGGAAACCACATATTCTGTTTGTTCAATGAGCCATGTGCCTACTTAAGCTCTACATAGTTAAGCACCCTCTTAGCTTAACTAACTTACTGCTGACAAACAATTACTCCTAAGGAACTTGGCACTTCAGCATTCAGACCACTTCATCATTCTCTCCCCTTTGCTCTGGTTTAGATTGCAGCAGCATGGATGAAAAGATTCTGGATCAAGAAGTTTACTGTGGGCATCTGAGTTCGACTTTTTTATTCTAAGTTGTGTGTCATTGACAAATATTTAAAATATGGGCTTCGGATAAACCTAGGTAGAAAATTTGGAAGAACTGAGAGCTGCAGTAGGCAGGTTACGATGCACAATGGACAGGTCTTCCACATAGATACATTTCTTTTTCCAAGTTTTGGGAAGAGTTGAATGTTTTATTTTTAAAATCTGGGCTAACTTTACTTAACAGCTTATGAGATAGCTTTTGTATTTTAAGCCTTTAAAAGGCAGATGGGAAAAGCTCCATAAATATTTCCCTTGGAATTGAAAGTTCAATGCAATTTTCAGGTGGAAAATTAGCCCCTGGTTGTGAAAACATTTTAAGTTAAGAGTAAATACTGCAGTATCTCCAACTGCATTTCTAATGGCAATGTTATTTGCTTAGTCAATGCAATGCCTGAATAATCCATACAAGACCCTTATTGTTGCTGTCATTGTTAAAGAATGCTAAACAATGGCTGACTTCTTGACCAAAACTCTTATTTACATAAGCCAGTCTGTTTAAAGAATTTCTAACTGCTTCAAAAGAACAATGCTGTATATAGCTTCTTTGTTCATAAAGGCAGGTTTTGTTGCTTTAAAATCTCCATCTTCCTGTTATGGTTGTACTCCCTCTATTTATATATAGCAGCAACATTGTTCTGTGAATCTTTTTTTTCAATATAGGAAACTGTCTTCCTAATTCAAATAACAAATGAAAATTGCAATGGCTCCTATTATAATAAAATGTTACTTTCTCAAAGAAAGATCGAGATTGGACAAGGCAAATCAAGTTCTCTTATGGGATGCAGCAATTTAAAAATAATTTTGAATTTTATTTCCTATGTTCCTACTTTTCTGCAATAGCATGATTTTGACTGGAGGAACAAACCTTTTATGAATGCTTATGAATTATTGTAGAGAATTTTCAGATACTATAAGCAAAACAATAAAAAATATGGAAAAAATTTCCAAGTTCATGTATTCATGAAATGAAAAATATTGTTGAGTCACAGGAAGGGCCCAGTTATTAAATGTCAAAAGACAGAGTATTTTGAAGATAACCACATATATTTAAACAGTGCATTGTAAACAAATCCCAATTGCATTTTTCTCATATATTCAGGCATTTCCAAACAAATAGATTTGTTTCACACTAACTTATAATTTAGCATGATGGGTCAATCCAGTCCTTATTCTATAACTTGTAATTAAAACAAGAAAGCAGCTTGACATGTGAACCAGCCAATGGCAAGGTTGGTGTTGAGAAAATGCATAAAATGTCCAATACCTTCCTGTTAGTCTACTTGTTGGCATCTCCAACTTGGTGACATCAAGTTCTGTTAGACTGCAATTATTATAACTTCCATCTTTAGCAGATACCAAATAAAAAGAAAGTTGAAAAGCTGGTCATGAAAAAACTGAGCAACTCCTTGTGTAAAACAACATTGCTTTATAGAGTTATGTGAGAAGAATCAATATTCAGTCCACATAATTCATTAAATGCATGTGGGTAGATTATTCTTTTTTAACCAAATTCACCCACTTCGTAGTTATTGTAGGCACAAAATTAGAGGAGATCCTAGGTATTGCCCTTTAAGCTTTCAAGAGAGAAGACAGGAAATAACTATAGTAAACAATGATACAAATTGATAGCAGGCATGAAAATAATCAGCTAAGGGGGGGCTTCCTGTTTTAGTCAGCTTTGCTAACATGCATTAAACAATTAAAAGGCAGTTGAGTTTAGTCATATAAGTTTTCCACTGGACCACAAAGATCTCATTAGAACAGCAATGACAGATCAGGCCTAGTTATATCAGTCCAATTATTATAAATCTAATAATCATGATCATGTTTTATTTATGCAATATTGAGCTAATTAGTGACGTCAATAAGTTGACATCAAAACTGATTTAAATGGTACTAGAATAGATGCTCAAACTACTTTGTGAGCTTATGAAAATGAATATTCTAGAATTTCAGTCTACTTTTTGAATACAGCTGGCTAGGAGAAGGCAATCTCCAAAGTCCATATACTTACGTCTGCACTATTTCACTGATCATACAAGAAAACATTTCAGTGGTACATTTAATACAAAATTTTGTTAGCAAGAATAAAAGCCAATGTGCTATTAAAATAGAATATTTTACATCAATACAAGTACATATCATAAATTAGCATTAGAATTTAGTACAAAATTTTAAAAATGTTCCATCATTTCTCTAAAATGAGAACTAACACTGATACATAAAAAACATTTCTAGTTGTCAATGTAGGAAGTTTATCCAATAGGAAAGAAAAATAAGCACAGTATAAACAAGGTATTTAGTCAATTATATTGACTACTGGATCCCCAGACCTCATCTAGCGTTAAAAAAAACATTCTAGAAAAATAGTCAAATACAGTATTATTAAACATAATGTACATTATCTAAATCCCTAAGCTCCCCTTTCTCATTACAGAATTTAAGCATTATTAATTCACATTGACAGAAGCTTCAAATGCTTACATTGGAACTCCTTACAAAGATCAGAACTGTAGACCTTTGTGATGAGTGTTTGTCCATGAACTTCAAGCTGTATGTCTTAATATGGTATAAAATAGACAGAATAACTACAAATTCATCTAATATCCTTTTGTATCCCCACTCCCACCCAAATATAACCATAGAGTTGACAGGCCCAACATATTAGTGACAAAAATTGGTACCTTAGTGCTTATACAAAACCTTCTAAATCAGTCAGGCAACATTATAAAATCACTAACCATACCTGCAGTTCTCAAGACCAAAATAATGCTTTTTAAAATTATTAGCCCCTGGTAACAATTTTCCTCACTTTTAGTTCAGCCACAGTCATTCAGGTGGAAACAGACCTGAATGACACCTTCTATTACTTTGTACTTCTAGCACAATTTAAAATTAGCACTTAGCAACAACTGATCCTATTGAACCTGCACTACTCCTGCATTCTACTGTAAGATGACATATTTAGAGATTAAACCCATTTCTTTCTCCATATTTTATTTAAACTTTACTCTAAAGAGAAATTCTTATGAACAGAAGCTTGCTCAGAACTTTGTGACATTTCCATTGCTCTTTAAGTGATTACCTTATCTGACTTTTGCATTTTGGATTTTTCCTAGTGAAGCAATAAAGCATCTACATTTTTATATCATGCATGTTTGAATGTAGTTCCTCATTTCTATTAATTGGCAATAGTCCATCAATGCAACTTTAGCCAATTCCAGGCTATGGTTCTTGGTAGCTGCTTGGTAGCTTGCAGCTCTTCTAATGTTGCTGAACCAGAATATTTCCATTCAATCACATCCCATCTAGAAATGTTCAGAAAGTGGACACTATAGCTTAAGGAGGTCTGGTGAACAGAAAGAAAAGAAATCCTATAGTTAACAAATATCCTTTTTTTTTCATTCATAGTTTCTCAAATCCAGGAGAAATCAGAAAATGAATTACTAGAGCAGGAATGTCAAACTCATGTCGGCACGTCAGCGTCATTGGGACTTTTTTCCCCTTCACTAAACCAGGTGTGGGTGTGGCCAGCATGTGACACAGGAGTTTGACAGCCCTGCACTGAAGTATTTCATAGATTTCCTCACTTTTCTCTGGTTTTTTTTCTTTTTTTTTCCTTTTTGCTTCCAAAATGGGAATCTGCTTTTTTTTTTAAGTTGGAGAAAAACAGCTTCCACATGGGACAGTCATATCATCTGTATTCCACTGAAACAACACTTAAACAGGCTCTCTTCTGGCCTCAAAATAAAACTTCTGAAACCCAGGCTTTGGTGCAAATTTAGAACACCTGAAATGACAATTATGCTTGAATAATTTGCATAACATTAATTATCTGTTGTGGTGAATGTAGTCTGGATTCCCAAGAGAAAGGACTGCGTTTCAGAGGACAAAGAGGCATCTTATGCAAATTGTCTGGCAAGATTCTTATATATTTATGTTGTTGTTGTTGTTGTTATTATTATTATTATTATTTAGCATTTGTTACAATAGCTAGGAGACTACAATGTTAATCATAGTAGCAGCTTGATTGCCAATTTACTAGCTCTTTTGTGGTACATGCTCATGCGCTTCCCAAGATGTGTCACAGGACGGAGAGCTACCTTTGCACCAGAAAAGAAGACAAGTGGCTCTTCCTACAGCAGCATCTAGGCCCCCTCTTTCCACCAAAGCTGCCTTGCAAATGGGAATTGCAAACCAGGAAGTTTTTCAGAACCAGCAGGAATCTGATTCCTGCATGAAGCACCAGTTCATCTCCCAACCAAAGTGGTACCTATTTATATATTTGCATAGAACATGCTTTCAAACTGCTAGGCTAGTGACAGATGTCAGCCTGCCATGCAGTGCTGGGACTCAAACTGCTGCAGCAAAGACCAACTCCAGGGTCATTAAGCCACTGAGTCACCTCATCTCTTATGTTTATAGGTGAAGGGCAATAAAGGAAACTACTCAGAAGTAACTCTTACTCTTTGATCTTGGGGCCTGACATTATTTTATTCCTAGGAGTCAGGGGTGCTACAGGAAGGAGAATGTCAAAAAACTAAATATGGGAGGTGTAATCATACGACTGAAGTCACAACCCCTTTTATTCTAACTTAAGATTTATACATGAGTATCCCTAATTTTATCTCCACATCTAATTTGGGGTAGACTGAGGAATATAATTTAAAACAAATCTATGAGTTGTACAGTCAATTTGAAGACTGTCAAAAATATAACCAATATATTTTATTTCAATGGGATGACATAGCAATATCCTTCAACCATATTTTGAATAAAACAAAGTCATTTCAATCTAAACTACTCATACCGAATCACTGTTTTTTAAACCCACATAAAACAAAAACTACTGAATTTTCCAACTCAGAGCAAGTAGAATACCGCATCTTGTAATTAATGCAATTATATTGGTAGGTTTTCCAAGTTAATTTTGGTAATGTGTGCTGTTATTTATTAAATAACTATGCCAGGAACAGTGCATATACTGACTTTTTAAAAAGGAAGTGAGAAACCCAAATCTTTGTCAGGGAGGGGAAAAAGGATAATTCCAGAAATTGATTTCTGTAACATCTGAAAATCTAAAGCATAAACCTGGTATTTTAAACATCTATTGAGTTTTATATTTATATGGAAACAGATTAGTCTATATCTTGTTAAGTAGATTTTGACTATTTTGATAAATTTATTCTTCCTTTTATGCCCCACACTAAGGATAGGAAACCTCAATTTGACAATCGAAGTAAAAATTATAATTTTCCAATATATTGTGAAAGCCCTTTTAGAAACATCTCTTTTAGCAAATATCAGGAAAAAATGTCATACATGTTAAAATCAATTGTGTGGATTTAAAATTCAGTCTTGTAAAGAAAATGTAAATAACAAAATGTAACTAACTGAAAAAATTCATTCATCAATTGAGTGTTATGAAAAGTTTTTAAACTGCTCTTAACAATGGCACTTTCTAAGCAGTGTTTTGACCTTCTAAAGATTCATCTTGCTCTGCAAATATTTGCCTCTAAAGCCTGCTTCTGCAGGACAAAGGGACAAGAAATTACCTTAGCACAATGTGTCTGCACACTTTTAATATAACTAGACTCTGGAAAGAAGAATTTCCAAATTGTAATAATTAATCAAATGTTTATTTCAAAATAAAGACGTGAAATAAACTTTTCACACTATTGACATAATCTAATAATTTGTCATTTTAAATATATGATTAAAAGCTGGCTTTTACTGAAACCATTTAAAGGATCTGTTCTTATTTCATATAATTTTTTAATAGACTGAGTAGTCTATTAGAACAATTACTTTTTATCAGTAAAATTTTTTGTTTTGAGGAAAGAAATCTAAAATATATAGATATATCTTGGACTACCATAAATCATACTAATAATATTTTGTCTTTATATTATATCTGAATAAAGAATAATTCCTTTATAAACCTGGGGAAATTACTGGCTATTCTTTTGTTATGACTTCAGAAAGATACAACTTTTTAAGAAGCATTAATTTTATGATAATATATTACAAAGAGTATAGATCTTGGGTTAAACAAAAGCAAAACAAACAAGAACAAAAAGTGCATTTATCAGATTTATTTTGTACTCATTATTTTTGTTTGGTAATATTTTTCTATCTTATAACCATTTTGATAGATGTATTCCTATTCCAAAAACAGTGTGACAATGTTATCTTCTATCTACAGTGAAAACGGAGCAAATACCATATTGAAATTTGAGACAGAAATTTACATAATAAATCATTTCAAATAAGAGGACTTGCGTGATATGCAAATCCTCAAAATGAAAACAAAATGAAAGTGGAAAAGGACATCTATTCTTCTCTCATTAAAATTGTACTTTAAAGCAGACTTTTGCACTAAATCAATAGCCCTGACAAGTATCACATAGATATTTTGTAATAGCTCGGAGTTGCAATTTCATTGCTTAGGAAATGATAGTATTGTTGAACCATGGATGTTTTGGAGGTTGTGTTCAGTTTGTGCAAGTGGAGGATTCCATAGTGCTAAGGATTCTGATTTTGGCAACTAAGAGCAACAGGGATTGCTATAGTGACTGGTACTTTGATGCCAGTAATTGTGCAACTGGCTATTTCTTGGCTGAGACCATTGGAAGAGGAGCAGACAGTAGCATAGAGCCACAGAGATGCTGGACACAAGTTGCTTGAATTTGGTCTCAAAACCTGAAGATCTACAGAGCAACTGAAGAATATCTGCATTTGTTTCTGGATGCCAGTGATTAGCTGAAAAGAATACGAAGGAAGACACCTGGCTTGCTAACAAGCAACTGGGGCAACAAAAATGTGAATTAGCTCTGTGGATGTGACAAGTGATTCCTTGGGATTTGTTTCTCTTGCCTGCTGTTTGGGAACATTGGTGACAACCACCAAATATTTCGTATTCACTGGACATATCTGGATGATGTGAGCAGGCAATAGTAGGAGTGGGATCAGATTCCATTTTTATTAGTGTATAAAAACTAACTTTATTAGTTTTATTAGGTACACCAGCATTAAAAATAAAAGCATAAAATAAAATAAAAATTAAAAACAAACAAGATAACATATTATGATTAGTGGTGGATTGTCAGTGAGCAGTTAAGACTGAGTAATTTTGCATACAGTACAATTTTTTTTGCTACATTCAAAGAAACTACATCATAGTGATAACAGCACTTGTATATAGAAGAGATCAGTATTTCCTTTTATTAGGTGAGGTTAGGAGTGGGATCAATACAGTGACTAATATGAGAGCTGGTCAAAGTCCCGTGGCTTCCGCAGGGCTTATGATCTTAAGTGGCTGTCATCTTTTCTCCTTCACTGATAATTAAGACCACAGGATGCTGAAATATCAGTGCCTTAGTTGACCTACCAGGATTTTTCTGTATCTCTGATGCTTGTCACTGCTGTGCTTGCCAGAGAACTGAATTTTGGAAGTCAAGGACTTTTCATTGTGGAGCTAGATGGGTGGAAATGGAGCATCGAGGGTTAAAGGAAAGTCTTATTACTTCTTGTGTGAGAGGCAGAGAAGGACAATGATTTCTCTTAGTCATTCTATTCTACTCCCACTTGTAATATTACACTTCTCGTGCAAGAGTGTATTTTAGAGGACTTGTATTATTGAAACTTGTGGGTGGCACAGAAAGGGAACTCAGGAGCCTTTCAGGAATATGCTCTCTTTGGCTTTGAATGGCACAGCTGAGATCAAAGAGAAATGGCTGTTATTACCTCAGACATTTTACCAGCTTTCAGAGATTTAGACAAAAGGATGGGGACAGCCTTGATTGTGCCTGCATAGTCTGTCTTTGTGGATTGTGGAGGATCCCAGGTTTTTAGAAGAGATCTGGGAGGCAAAATGGCAGAAGAGCATGATGTCTCCCTTGGACAACTCCTCAGATTCTTTCTTGCAGGTCAGCTCAAGGAAGGATGAGCTCACTCATGGCACATCATAAACTGGGTTAATTAATGACTCTGAACAGCTGGCCAAAAGAGGGGCTTCAGCTGGGGACAGGTTGCAGGGGCAGATGATCAGTGAAGAGAAGCAGCAGGAGCTGTCTTCCATGGTAGATCCGAGAGGACACAGGGTACAGCAAAAACAAAAGCAATTGAAATTACTCAGGAGAAAGCCCCACCCCTCTTGATGCGCTGCACCAGAAAGCTATTTTTCACAATTGTCAGGGAGAGGCATTGCTGGGAACATATTTGATTTTTGGCTGCCTATCTTTGTTCCTCATGTTTCCTGCTGGACTTTGAAGACTCTGAACTTCTCTTGCCAAATGAGCTCTTGTGGTTATATTTCAGTTTGACCTGGTGAATTAAGTTTGTTTGGTGGACTTATTTGTTAGAGCAACTTTCCATTTTTTATGGACTATTGGCCTTGTGGACTTAACTTGGCCTGCTTGTAGCTGGGTTTATTTGGGACAGTTCTAAAGCTGGGTGAAGGGAATTGCTAAACTTGAAGGGACAATAAACTCTTTAAACCACACTTACGTGTGTGTATGTGAATTAGTGGGGCAGCACAAAGAGGCACCTAGAGCTATACTGCCAGAAAACAAAGAGTGAATAGATAAGTCTTTGTTAGGGAGCAAACTGCAGTAATAAGAATATAAACTTGCTAGTTTTATGATATCAGCAGACTGCCATCTTTTAAAGGTGATTTGATCCTTACTGGGGAGGACCGGGTTGTAAGATCCCCTAAAAGCTGCGAGGATTTTTAAAAATGAATCCATTGATTTAAATCAGTTTGAATAGGCACTCTGATTGTGTGGATTGTATACTTAAAGGATGATTATCTGGAAAGAGTTTGATGTTGCTGGGTCTGAAGAAGTAAACTGCCTCCTTGGAGCTGCGAGTGGACATACCTGCATTTTAGATCCAGGCGTAGTTGGGAACATGTAGTTAACTTCAAATGGTGGCAATCTTCCCAGAGAGACAAGGTGGTCCCATTTGCTCTTAAGGAAAGTGTAACACACACCCTTCTTAAGTAGCCATTGTGGGATAATTTCTGATCTGTTTCCAATGTATTCTTTTCAAGGAAGATTATTGAGAAAGCTTTAGAGAGCCCTAGATGAAGCAGATTATTTGGATCCCTTTCCATTGTTTCAGAGCTGGCAAAGTACAGAAACAGGATTGGTTTTTGAATACATGTGGTAGAACTGGGATGTAGGTATTGAATCCAAATTGATCCCTACTAATCTCTCAATAGTCTGATATCATTGATCATGATGTATAACTCCAATCAATCTTAGCAATGCCAACTTTGAGGGATAAAAAATATGCAATCCAACAATAGATTTTAAAGCTTCAGGATCATAAGATACGTACCCTTGCTGCCTAAGGGAGATCCCAAATTTCTCTTGAATATGAATGAATAATATATAGAATTTGCAACAGATGCAGGAAACTTTAATTGCTTCATTGCTTAATATTTGCCAATTTCTTGACTGCAGATGAATTACAAGTGTACTATTATCTCTAAACATATTGGCTATATTTAATGTAGTTTGTTTGAATTTTTGTCTTACTGTAATACAGTCTAATCCAGAAAGGAAAATACATAAAATGTTCACATTTTATGTTAATCTAAAGATTAATCAATCACACTGTAGCTTAACATTATATATGATCTTTAAGTAAAATGTCAGGTTCATACAGAGAGATAGACAAAAAAAGCATCACTGTCAGTAATCTATATGAATTTCAAAACTTTGTAAAAGTGACACAATTGGTTGTGACAGAACAATAAAATATACATGGCAGCCTTTACAGGGTAAAGTTTACTATGCCATTCAACTGAAACTAAAATTGCCTTTATGATACATAGACATTTCTCTCATAAACTTGCTATGTGAAGTGTCCATGTCACTGACCATTAAAGTAACAAGTTAAAACAAATACTACTAGAATTAACTTCCCCGTGAATTTTGTGGTTATTGGGATCATTGATAATTTTCATGATGTGATACTCTTTGCTCCACAGACTGTTTAGAGGAAACAAAGAAATAAATTTAAGTACTGGTTTAAAATGTACCATGAACAATGGCTTATTTGCTTCTGTTTTCTGTTTCTATAGTATCATAGTGTCCAACTATCACTGCTTCTTCAGTGCTTAAACTTGCTATGTGAAGTGTCCGTGTCACTGACCATTAAAATAATAAGTTAAACCAAATACTAATAGAATTCACTTCCCAGTGAGTTGTGCTACTATCAACAATAAACCACGGTTAGAGTTTTCACATAACCTGCAAGGTGAATTAGAATTAGCAGGGAAGGGCATGTCCTGATTCACATATTTAATAAGACATGAATAATTTGAGAACCAGGATACAAGCAATTCCACCCCACTACTACCCATTGTATAATTTCTTGCCACTTTTAAACACTCAAGATTTAAAGACATTTTTTTAAAAAAATTAATAGCCCTGACTTTAATGAAAATTCTCCACTAAACCAAGGAAATTCAGCTCTACTTACATATCATAATTGGTCTATTCAGTGGGGCCCTGGTTATTCCCCCTCACCAAAATGTTCCTCTACCATCAAAAATTGCTGATTCATGCACTAAGCTGTATCTTATTAATAATAATTTAGTGAATAAAATGCAATTAACTGGGTTCATACTTTGCTCTAATTTAAAGTCCAGTGAACTAGAAGTATCGAAATATCTATAATAAGTATTTGTATTAATATAAAACTTTGGAAGCACTGGGGGTGGGGAATATTCAGGATTATTAGTCTTCAAAAGGCAATGGTACAGGAAAAATAAATATAGAATATAAAGCAAACATCACTCCCAAATGGCAGGAAACACTGTATAAAACAAAAATCATACCAAGAGAAACAAATACATAATGGAACAGAATAAAAACAAAATCTTAATAAGCTTTTCCAAGCCTACAGAGCTCAAATGATGCTTTTATGTGAAAGATATTTAATTTTTTTTAAAGTCAGAGAATTCCTTAAAGCATTGAGTTATGTTGTTCTTTGTTCTGCAAATCTTCATTCAGACAAAGCTATCACTACAGATAGCATTTGAACTTCAGGTTCAGTAGCATTTAATTCCATGCTATTGTCTCCATTTTACATACAGCTAAGTACAATGTCAATGTGCGACTGAAATTTTGGATCAGGAAAATGAGAATTCTTCACTGTTAGAAGCAACAATCCTTCCCATTGATGGGAACACTGGCTCCTCACCTTCCCTGTGGAAGTGAAAGCTCCTCAGTGCTAAGGTAAACAAATCACTTACAGTCATTACATGAATAGGAAGATCAAAAGACAATCTAAGAAAATGGGGCTTCCCTATTGAAGATAATTTATGTGAATGTGGAAAAGAACAATCCATCTCATATACTACGGTACATACAATGTTCTTCAACATGTATGGAGGAAGACTCATGCTGGCAAGAGAAAATACTTCAATGTGGTCAAATATTGGTCAAATACTGTGTGAATGTCATTTAGTTTTAATCCTATTTTTTCTACATACTTTTTACACATGCTATATTTCTATTTTATTTGCTCAATGTTGAAGGTTATGTCTATAATTTGAAAAGTGCTTCTGACACAAATAAAGAAAGTGCTAAAGAGCCATTTCAGAGGTCCCTGTAATATAACAGAAGTAGCCATGCAGCTTTTCCTCAAAACAAATACTTTACTCCTACCCACTCCCATTTAATTAACTATATGAAATATGGCTATGGAGGGGAGGATGGGACACTGGGAAGAGGTTGATTTTTTGAGTCTCTCTTGATCAGTAGGAATGCCTATTGCTTTGCTCTGGTGTTCTTGGCATGTCAAAGTCAGCAGCAGTAAGGACAATTAGGGCTAGTTCAAAGACTAACAATGTGGAAGTTCTCTCTGTGTGAACAACTTATGAAGAGTTTCTTATGATCAATTCTCCCGACTTCCGTGTCACACTCCTCTTAGGTTTTTTTATAACCTCCAATTTTGATCCTTATGAACAAGAAAGGGTAATTAGCAAATTTACCCTTTATCACTCCTGCAACAAGTTAATATGGAAATCATTTAAGTAATATATTCGACCTCAAAAATTTCAGAATATTTTGATATTTAAGGTACACTCATTTATATTGCCAAAAATGTATAGCATGCAATCCTTTACATTTTTACTGAGAAATATGTTCTACGGTATTGAGTGAGATTTACTCCCAAATAACAGAAAAGTGGATTCTAGCCAAAGAATTTATCTTTAATGCAGCATACATAAAAGATAATTCTAAATTGCCATTACCAGTTTTTAGTAACATTCTTTGGTAACTCCTGTAAAAGAAGTTAACATTTGATAAGAATGCTCTTCTTGCGAAATGAAGCTATTTCCCCCAAATCTGATTTCTTATTTCTAATTATTCTTGGAAACAATGGAAAATGGATGCATTGAATGAAAATTTTATACATGAACCAATGTAACCAATGGAATAGTTTTGCGTAAACCCACAGTAATTTATAAAGGTAGGGCAAAGTGCTCACTGAAAAACAAGTGGTACAAAGTGTTTTAGGTTCTTATAATGATTAATAACTTAAAAGCAAGTGGTATTGGGGAAAGACATGCATATACTCTCTCACCCAAAAATTACAATAATATCTGTATAACCTTTTGAAATAAAATTCATCATCATAGTGATAAATGGCATTTCTGTTTTATATGTAAATAGCTAGATCACTATTGGCCAATAAAAGTATATTCTGCTGTTAAAAATATTTAACATATTTAATATACAGATATATTTAATATATTACATATTAAAAAGAGACCCGGTGTGGTTTAGAATTTAAGGCACCAACAGAATGTGAGTTTTATGCTTTAGGCATAAAAGCTAGCTGGCTACATTTAGAGTAGTCACTTTCTTTCAGCTGAACCCACCTCACAGGGTGGTTGTAGTGAGGAAAATAAGAGGGAAGAGTTTGTTTGCTGCCTTGAGTTTTTATATATATATAAATACAATGGAGGCAAGGTTAAAAAAGCAAAATAAAAAATGTTTCCATTGTGCATACTAGATGCTAAGATAATATTAGCAGCACAACAATAATCTCTCAATTTCCAATCACTTACAGGAATTTTGGCAGAACACTATACTAAGGGTGTGGCAGCTAATGAACAGAACACTATACTAAGGGTGTGGCAGCTAAGGAGAGAACAACCTCACTCACTGACTATTCTTTAAACCAGAGCTGTATCTCGAACCTCTTCACCAGAGGCAGCTGAAGCAGGAACAGTACAGTTGCAACTTGATTGTGTGACTACTCAAATTAAACTCCCATAAAAGAACAGTTTTCATTATCTAAGCACTTTGGACTCACTGAAAATTAATGCAAATTTATTTGTTAATTCTAAATAAATAAATACAAGGTTGGAATTTAAAACTGTCTTTGTTCTACTAAGGCTGAGTCAAACGTTTCATTTTCAGTCTTGCTATCCAAAGGGCACCATTGCTCAGTTTCTTAATATGAGACGAAATTATAAACTGCTTCACACAACCCAATCAACAAATGACTAAGTTCACATAACATTAACTCAAGATTGGCCTAGTTATTTTGCTGAATATACTCCAATTGATTGGATAGATATACTGGATTAACTAGCCCTTGGAAGTTGTGGAAGCGCCATCACTTGAGACTTTCAAGAAGAGATTGGAGTGCCATTTCTCAGAAATTGTGTAAGGTCTCCTCCTTGGGCAGGGGGTTGGAATAGATGACCTACAAGGTCCCTTCCAACTCTGTTTATCTGTTATCTGTTATCTATAAACTACAATTAACAAACTACCTGATGGCTAACACATAAACAAATAAGGTTAGGTTATGATGCAGTATATGACCTGGTTCTGTAAGTCTTTAGTAAATCCAAATAGGATTGTATTTATGATATGATTTCACCTCAACTTCTTGTTTCAGATTTCCAGAACAATAAAGAGTCAGTGATCTAGTGGCTCAAGCATCAGGAGAAAGCCAGAGACTGTGAGTTCTAGTCCCACCTTAGCCATGAAAGGTAGCTGGGTGATTTGGGGCCAGTCACTCACTCTTAGTCTACCTCACCTACAGGTTGTTGTGAGGAAAATAGGAGCAAAAAGTATAGGTAGTTCTTGACTTACAACAGTTCGTTTAGAGAACATTCAAAATTACAATAGTTCCTTTGGCGATGGACCGAAATCTGCAATCATGCACGGTTTCAATCCATGCTCGCTGCCGGAGCGCCCTGAGCCGGCTGGTTTCGGGGCTAAGCCACCCCGTAGAGGGGGTGAAGAGGGGGGAGACTGCCAGCAGGGTCGAGGAGAGTGGCATCTCTCCTCCCCAGCTGGCCATTATTCCCTTTCCGGCGGTTGCAGCGGTGGTCAGAAATGGCCACCTCAAAGAACTCGACTGGAAAGGATGTGCAGGAGGAAGATAAGAGGAGAAAGTTTTGGTTGACCGGGTAAAACTGAAAAAGCAACAATGTAAGGTACCCTGGAATTTAAACTATACAAAATAACATCATTCCCAAAGAAGTATTTCAAGCAGCGAAGGAGAGAGAGAAGTGAAAGGATTTGGGTTTTTTTTTTCCTTCCCTTTCTTATACTGACAGCTAAGAGACTTAAGCAAGAAATTGAAAAAAAAATCCACTTTGATAGGCATTAAAGCTGAAAATAAAATGTCAAAGGGGTAATAAAGATTTCTGGATACTTAAAAGCTTTTAAAAACAGGAAAGGAAAGAAAAAGAATAAAAGGGCAGGATCTGGAAAAATGGAGGAGACTGCCTGGAATTAAAAGGAATGAAACCTTAACAAGATTCCTAAAAGATACAAAATTACAACAGCACTCAAATAAGTGATTTATGACCATTTTTCACACTTACAACCATTTTATCTCCATGCTCATGTAATCAAAATTCAGATGCTTGGCAACTGGTTCATATTTATGACCATTGCTGTGTCCAGAGTCATGAGACACCTTTTGACCAGCAAAATCAATGGAGAAGGCAGATTTACTTAACAAATGTATCACTTATCTTAACTGCAGTGATTCACTTAACTGTGGCAAGAAGGATTGTAAAAAGAGGCAAATATAACATTTAATACCAGAAATATTGAGCTCAATTGTGGATGTAAATCAAGGACTACTTGTAGTGTTAGATATGTTCACTACCATGAGACATTTAGTTTAAAAAAGTGAGAAATAAAGGAGGTTCTCTATATTTTGTCTTCTAGAATGCATATCCAGGCATACAATGGCATGGGGGTTGGGATGGATTAGTATATTATGAATTCTAGCTACTCATAAACTATGTTTTATGGCTTAATATGATGTGCTAATCCAGCCAGTTGTGATTTATCAAATTATTATACTATGATTCCCCTTGTCTGGACCTGTAAAATAAAGTGGGTTAACCTGATTAGTACTTGGATGGACAGTATCAGATACCATCAGGGCAGTATGTTAAGACTATATTCAAAAAAAATATTGGAAAAGTGCAGTGATAATCCACTATCACATTAACTAAATAAGCAAAAGCCATCCTTGGCTACAACCACAAAGCCACCAGAATTACAATCCAACCCAAAGACTGGACTTGATTTTTATGTGAACCAACGTGTAGTGTAATGTAACATAGTTAACTATGTGCAGGGGTGGGATTCTGGTTTGGACCGGTTCAGGTGACTCCCTTGTTATGATTTTGTGCAGTTTGGATAACTGGCAAATCACACTACTGACTGGCCCTCTCCTCCCCCTCACCTCTTTTCGTGCTGCCTGGCGAGCCTTCCTTCACTCACTCACCCACTGCCTCCTATGTGGCCACTCTTCACTTGATCTGAGAAGGTTAAGGCCGATGGCAGGGATGGGTGGGCCCTGCCGTGCTTGGCCAAAGGGGCTGTGGGAGGGAAATACAGCAAGGCTTACCACTGCCACATGGCTGCCCCGAAAGGCCTGCCATTGCCAGCTCAAACAGCCTGCTGCATTGGCTGCATTGCCAACCTGAATGGCCTACCATCACCACTGCATTGCCACCCCAAACAGCCTACCACTGCCACTGCATTGCTGCTCCGAATGGCCTGCCATTGCCGGCTCAAACAGCCTACCACATCAGCTGAATTGCTGCCCTGCCACTACTGCATTTCCAGTGGGATCAAGTCCAGCCCTTGGAGCGGAAGAGTATCTGCTGCTTCAGGGTGGTTCTCCTCACCTCTTCCTTCTCCTCCTCCTTCCCCAGGGATGGGAGAAGGCAAAAGTAAAGGATTTACAGCCTCGAAGCTGGTGAGCTGAGGTTGGAGGGGTTGGGGCTAACCCCCTTCTCTTGGCAAGGCTGAAAAGGAATAGAGATGGGAGCAGGGGACAGCGGGCAGAGGCTTCACAAGTGGGAATAAAGGGGACATTCTCAATGAGCTGGAGGCACCTCCAGTTAAATACACCTCTCCGAGATTCGGCAGATACCCCACCCACATGCTTGGTCTGACAGTCTGATGGGGCAATGCAACCAAAGCAGCACGGAGTTCAGAGCAATGCTTCTCCCAAATAAGTTGGAGCTGAGCCCAAACCCACGCAAACCTGCTGTCCCTTCCAGGGTCAAGAAAACTTCCATTCAAACCAGCACTGCCTCACTCTCATGAGGTTGGGGGTGGAGAGAAAGAGAATGAATGGGAGAAAAGAAAACTTGGGGATGAGAAAGGGAAATCAAGAGGAAACAGGTAAGGGGGTCTCTATATCCTCTCAGGCTGGGCACAAATGTTAAAAAGCTTCTGATTGCTTTCTTTCTTTCTTTCTTTCTTTCTTTCTTTCTTTCTTTCTTTCTCTCTCTCTCTCTCTCTCTCTCTCCCTCCTCCTGTTTGTCTTTTTCTTTTCTTTCCAACCATGGAAGCCTCCTGGGCAGGCAGGCAGTAGTGTGAAACAAAAGAAAGGCCCAAGAAATGGGGAAGGGGGAAGAGAAGTAATGAGCAAACTTGCCCCAAATTCCATCTCCAAACAACTTGCTCTGGTGGTAGAGGGGGAACCCAGGTGTCTTGCTCCAGGACAAACGGGGTGAGCAAGCGAGTGGTGATCTCCACGTCTCGGCCAATGCATCAGCTGCGGCTGCCAGGAAGGACCCTCGTCACTTTTCTCTCCGCCACAGGGAATTCCAATGCTTGGCAGTGTAAACAAGTCACCGGGCCCCCCACCCCTTCCAACTCCCTCCAAGTCCACCTCCTCCCCATGGTTGCTCCGGAGAGAGGCTTGCTTGTGCAGAAGAGGCACTGATCCAAGTGCGCACCAGTCTGTCAGGTGAAGCTCCATTCAAAATCCAAGAAAGAAACCATTAGTCTCGACTGTTATAGAGAAACCATTAGTCTCCATTGTTACTGGAAAACAAGTGGTAGCATCAAAATAATTCAAGATTTGAGGCATTAGGCTCGAAAATCACATATACCAAGTTATGGTATATGTTCCCACCCACAATAGTTCAAACTGGCCATCCAATCTGAGATGTGTATAATGTCGTGGGGCATCTGGTGGTGATTCAGACATCTAGCCGTTGACCTTGGCCTGGATAGATAAGATGCTGCAGCTGTGCAGTAAGCAAGTAAGCATAAACAAGAAAGTTTTCCCAAGTTTTATATTTCACCTACTCAAGCCTCCAGCACTCTTCCCCCCCATAAACCCAATTTATTCTCCCTCCTCCCATTACTATGGCAGCCAAAAAGACAAGCAGAAGAAAAATTCTTGAAGGCTGACATTCAGCCCGCCTGCAAAAGAGGCATTAGCCCTGTAAAAGAAAAAGAATAAGACAACATTCCAGAGACAACATCAAATATTTTTAACAAAATTTAAGGTTTGTCAGGATATTTCAAATGAAATGCTTGTATAAGCCTAGGGGCTCTAACATCTCGTTCATTCACCCATTCTGACTGAGAAGGAGGGAAATGCTTCCAAACAACTAGATACTGGAATCACCTCTTTGTTTCCTTGAATCCAGAATTTCTTTAATCTCAAACTGTTGCTCACCTTTGATCTAAAGAGGAACAGGAGAGGTGGCCTGATCAGGTCACAGCTTGGAAGTATGCTCAGGTTTTAATAAACTGACATGAAAGACAGGGTGAATCCATCTAAGGGTCTTTGGCAATTGCAATTGTACTGCTACAGGATTCACCACTCATACAATTGGGAAAGGTCCCACATATTTAGGTCCCAATTTTTTAGATTTCTGTGTGGTTTGCAAATACTTAGTAAACAAGAAGACTTTGTTCCCCACTTGGTATAGTTTTTGTGGAGCTCTCTTTTTATTAGCTTTCTTTTTATGAGCTTGATGAGCATCATCTAAGGCTTTATGAGTTTTATTTATTTTATTTACTTTATGGCCAGGTAAGGTGGACTTGGATTATCCACCTGGTCAATGATGGAACTTCGGGTTTCTTTTATGAAAGTTCGGGTATGGGCACAAAATCCTGCCCTAAAGCTACCTTAAATGGGATAAAGCTAGTGCTACTGTGAACCGAGTTATAATACGCCATCTCTGCAAAAGGCAATAGGTCAGACCAATCATCTTATAAGATAGTGTTCCAATAGCAGTTCTCTCACAAGCCCCATTGGTTTGTGGGTGGTTGGCAGAGCTTAGGCCCTGGGTGGAGCCCAATAGCTTCAAGAATTTCTTCCAGAAGTTTGATGTAAATTGGACCCCCCCCATCAGAAATTATCCACTCAGGTACACAATGTAACCTATACAGATGTAAAAAAATCCTGTTTGCCAAAGTTTTTGCAGACAGGATTTTTACACAAGGTATTAAATGAACCTGCTTGGAAAACAAGTTAGTAACCACCCAAATGACTTTATCTCCCCCACTTTCAGGCAATTCCACTATAAAATCCATGGAAATCTTCTGTCCGTCTAGCTACAAGTTGTAGTAAGCCAGCAGGTTTTTCAGGTGGCCGTTTGGTCAAAGCACAAATAGGAAAACAAGCTATATAAGCTTCTATGTTCTTTTTTAAAGTAGGCCACCAGAATGGGCATTGGTAAATTTATCTGTGAACGCCCTTTCTATCTATGCTGCGAGAGAGCCCAGGAGCGGTAGACTCCTTCTTATGATGTCATTAAGGTGAGTCTGTACTTGTATATAAAAAGCCAGCCCCCAGGAGAATCCCCAGCTTTGGCAAAGATACTTGACAGACTGAGGAAGTGTCTCTGACAGCAAACAATCTAATACATTAACATGCCTTACCATCTCCAGAAGAACCAAAGGAGGGGCTGGGCTCTCTTGCAACATAGATAGAAAGGGCGTTCACAGGTAAATTTACCAATGCCCATTCTCCATTATGCAGTGAGAGACCAGGATGGGACATACCAAAGCTTGCATGTCCATGGGTGGGTCCTCATTTGGCCAATCACTCTGACAGTGGAACCACTCACTGAAGAACCCATCTGCCGAAGGCCAACGTCGCGGAGGCAAAGGAATCCAGATGGTAGTGTCTGATGAAGGGAGATGGAGATGTCCACGTGGCCGCTCTGCAAATCTCTTCCAAGGATGCTTGGGTGGCCCAAGCGGCTGAAGTGGCTGCACTTCTGGTAGAGTGCGCCGTTAGACCACAGGGTACCGGAAGAGCCACCGCTTTGAAGGCTTGTGCGATGCACATCCTGACCCACCTGCTAATAGTATGGGAAGAAGCCTTGCTCCCCAAGTGAGAAGGTGAAAAGGAGACAAACATGGCTTCTGTCTTTCTAAAAGGGGAAGTGTGCTTGATGTAAATTCTAAGAGCCCTTCTGACATCTAGAGTATGCCACTTGCGCTCTAAGTCATGGTGTGGAAGGGGACAGAAGTCAGGTAACACAATGTCTTGGGACCAGTGGAACCAAGTATTAACCTTTGGGAAAAAGGAGGGGTCCAGATGGAGAACAACCCTATCATTGTAAAAGATGTAAAGATCCTGCCTGATAGAAAGGGCGGCCAGTTCTGACATCCTCCTGGCCGAAGTGATAGAAATGAGGAAAACTACCTTTAGAGTTAGGAATTGGAGAGACACTGTTCTAAGGGGTTCAAAGGGGGGCTTCGTAAGGGCATTAAGAGCCAAGTGAAGGTCCCATGAAGGATACCTGTGCACCACAGGAGGGTGTAGGTTGGACGCCCCTTTCAAAAATCTGACCGAGGGGTGATGGGACAAAGAAGGAAGCAAACCCCAAGAAAGAACGGAGAAGAGAGCCTCTACCTGGCGACGTAAGGTATTGGGGGCTAAACCTTTCTCCAAGCCATCCTGAAGGAATCTAAGAACCTCTGCCAACTGGGCTGGGGAAGGAGAAAGTCCCTTGTTGAGGCACCATTGGGAGAAAACCCTCCAGGTGGCATCATAGAGGTGCCTCGCAGAAGGTTTGCGAGACGCCTGGATGGTGAGGATAACCCCCTCTGGGAGACTAGCCTCCCTTAGCTGCTACCACTCAAGCGCCACATGGTCAGCTTGAGCCACTGGAGCTCTGGATGGATCAGGGCCCCTTGGTGCAGGGAGATAAGATGGGCAGGGATCCTCCAAGAGGAAGCCACAGACAGGTTGACCAGGTCTGCAAACCAGGGCATCCTTGGCCAATATATGCCAGGAGAATTAGCTCAGCTCGTTCCACCAACAGCTTCCATATGACTGCTGGAATGATGGAAAGAGGGGGAAAGGCATAGAAGAGACCTGTGGGCCATTTGCATCAAAGAGCATTGCTCCACTCTTCTCCCTGGCAAGGAAACCTGATGAAGAATCTGTTGACTTGGGCATTTTGAGGAGTGGAAAAGAGATCCACCTCCGGAGTTCCGAATCTGAGGGAAAGATCCCTGAATAGGGATGGAGGAATTAACCATTCTGCCTGGTCGACTAAACTCCTGCTCTTCCCTTTCATACTCCTCCCATTCTGCCTGTAAAGAATGGACCCTGAGGTCTTGGGGTCTGTGGAAATCTCATTGTGGAGATAAGGAAGCCATAAACTGAGAAAGGAGAAAGGCCTGAACCCTTTCCAGGAGCCGAAGAATCTGTTGAAAACCTTCAGCCAATCCCTGCTTAATGGCTAAGGAAACAACATCTTGGATCTCCCTGGGCCTGTTATCAAAGGTAGCGGAGGGCCAAAGGCCAGCTGCAGTGGGCGTGAAGGTGGCTTCCGGCCTGATCTGGGAGGCCTGAACTCTGGAGGGAAGAGAGGGGGCATATGGCCCAGAAGTTTACTGGAAATATGGCCCAGACCTGCTGAAATCCTGAGGTTGTTCCTCAAATGCCTCAGGGGACCAGATGGGGGAGGGGGGTCCAAAGGCTCCATGAACAACTTCCCCTCCCCCGGGGGGGGCTTCTCTGGAAACCCTGATGTTCCACTGGCTGGGAAACCTATTGCAGTTGCCCTCTCATTTGTTGAATAGTCTTGTTAAATTGTCTCTCTAGAGCCGCATGTCTGCATTTCTCTGCCTTCAACTCAGCCTGAGTTGTCTTCTTAGGGGCTAGAGCCTTAGCTCTGATTTTTGTAGCCACTTCCCTCTGAGCAGTACGTTGTCTGCATCTTTTTCTTTTAGTGGGTTGGAGGGCCTGTTCCACTGGGGGGGGGGGGAGAATTCTGGATGAGCACTGTCCTGATCCATTTTAAATAAGCAAGGCTCAAGTGTTGAGGGAATGGCTTAAGGATGGCAGAGGGTAGAATTGGGTCTTTGGAGCCCTGAAAATGGCTGCCAGGCCGCTTAAAATGTTCTCTCACCTTATGTCTGAAGAGACTGCACTCAAAGATGGCTGCTGCTCGTTGATGGCTCCAAGAAGTTAATTTCGCTCCTTAGGCTATTGCAAGCCCCGAGTGATCAGATCAGCCAGAGAAGGAAGAGATGCCTGGCTGACTCTGTTATCAGTTTGCCAATCAGTTTTACGATCAGACAAACTGCGGCTATAGAGAAGGTCTCAGATGTTTCCCTGCTTGCCTAGCAGCACTTGGGAAAATGTTTATCCCAACATTGCAGAAGAATGGAGCCCCGCTCTCCTGAAGTTGCAGCTGCCCAGATCCCCGGGAGCTGATTGAAGCAAGGGTAGCTTCTGTAGAAAATCCACTGAATAAAACGCTAACACTTTCAGAGACACAGCTTGTGACTTAAAGAAGCTGAGTCAAAGCTGGGGATTCTCCCAGGGGCTGGCTTTTTATATACAAGTACAGACTCAGCTTAATGATGTCATAAGAAGGAGTCTACCCATCCTGGGCTCTCACTGCAGCATGGAAGAGAATTGCTGCTTGTCCAAATATAAAGTTTTCATGAACCCAAAATGTCCAGCAGCTTTTGAATCATAGGCTTGCTTTAAGATGGGTCCCCTTAGGCTAGTTGGTACATATAACTTGGCCCCCACCCCTGCAAAACCATCTCTAATAGTATAGTCGTTTGAGAGGGTCAAGAGCCAGTTTTAAAGCTTCTTTTAATTGTACAGTCAAGTCACTTGAAAGATTGACATCTCCCTTTTTCTGGGCTCTGGTAACCGTCAGGGCAGCCAGTTGCCTTGTAGGAACAATAGGATGGATCATTTCTGGGCGGACACTATTATATTGGGATAATCTAGATAAAGCATCCACCATAAAATACCTTCTCCCCAGGAGGTACTTCAACAAAAAATTAAATGGCTTAAAATATTGTGCCCAGCAGACTTGCTTAGGTGACAATTTGAGGCATTTCTAGAGCCTCTTAAGTTTTTATGAACTGTCCACACCTCAAAGGGGTGTTTTTCTCCTTCAAGAAAGTGCCTCCAAGCTAATAAGACCCATCGGACAGCAAATGTTTCTTTTTCCCAAATAGCCCATCTTTTCTCTGTCTCAGTTAGTTTATGGGAAGTGTAAGCACAAGGTTTCAAAGTTCCAGTCTCATTTGCTTGAAGTAGCACCACCCCGCTACATCACTCACATTGGCTTGGAGGGGCGTCCATCTCTGGATGCCTTAGCATTGGTTCAGCTGCAAAGAATCATTTTAGCTTTTCAAAAGCTGCCTGGCATTCCAACCTTTGCAAACACTGGGATAAACTGACGGTAAAAATTAGCAAATCCCAGAAAACTCTGCAATTGTTTTCTGGTGTGAGGAGGAGCCTATTCCAAAATGGCCCGGAACTTTTCTAGGTCCATCTCTATGTCTTTTTTTCCTTCTCCACAATGCTTTCATTGCCCATGCACACCAACTCCATGGGATTCTGGGATTTTGTTTGAGACAGCTCCCTCCCTTCTGGTGGTTGGTCAGTGCATATGTGCAGTAACCCCTTCCTCCAGTCCACTTGGAGATTCCACTTCTGGACCCAGGGCAAGCCTAGTAGTAAGGAGCGCTCTATCCCAGGGGCAACAGTAAAACATAAAGTCGCTTGATGCCTTCCCCATCATCATTTCCACTGGTTCCATTATGAAATGTGCAGGGCCACCCCAGCTATTGATCCATCTAGTTGGCAAAAAGCTATGGGAGTTTTTAAAGTTCTTAGCTTTAGCTCCAACTTCTCCATGACTTCTGAGCTGATTACATATCTAGTGCAGCCAGAGTCTAGCAAGGCCAACATTTTCCCTTGGGTTCCAGAAGCAGGTACCCTTAATTTCACTAGGATGGTCATGGGGGGCCCTTTTGCACTTACCAAACGATCATTGTTGGAGTTGGATTCACTCCTACCAGAAGAGGTGAGTTCCCAGCTCCTTTCCTTTCAGAGGGTGAACTCTACAACCTCTTCCACTTGCATGGCTTGGCTGATTTTTTTCCAATTTTATTCCTCTTGCCGGCACCCCCTTTGGCTCCAACTTAGCGTGGCAATCTGCAGCCTGGTGATCTTTCTTCCCGCATCGGAAACACACTGTGGTTTTGGGTTCCACAGCCTCCCTGCTGAGGTATTGGGGCTTCTCAAACGTTAGTGGGAGAGGGCTTGTTCCAACCGAGACCACCTGAGTCTGTTTCTGCCACAGTTCCTCTAGCTCCCATGGTATCATCGAATACACTTTAGGCTTAGGGAGCTTCACCCCTGGCAGAATCTCAATACTGCAATCTGTTGGGTGATAAGGGGGGAGCTCATCCAACGCCTTTTCACTAAAACCCTCCTTTAAGTCCCAATACTCTTCAGGGATTTTTTTCCTTCTCCACAATGCTTTCATTGCCCATGCACACCAACTCCATGGGATTCTGGGATTTTGTTTGAGACAGCTCCCTCCCTTCTGGTGGTTGGTCAGTGCATATGTGCAGTAACCCCTTCCTCCAGTCCACTTGGAGATTCCACTTCTGGACCCAGGGCAAGCCTAGTAGTAAGGAGCGCTCTATCCCAGGGGCAACAGTAAAACATAAAGTCGCTTGATGCCTTCCCCATCATCATTTCCACTGGTTCCATTATGAAATGTGCAGGGCCACCCCAGCTATTGATCCATCTAGTTGGCAAAAAGCTATGGGAGTTTTTAAAGTTCTTAGCTTTAGCTCCAACTTCTCCATGACTTCTGAGCTGATTACATATCTAGTGCAGCCAGAGTCTAGCAAGGCCAACATTTTCCCTTGGGTTCCAGAAGCAGGTACCCTTAATTTCACTAGGGATGGTCATGGGGGCCCTTTTGCACTTACCAAACGATCATTGTTGGAGTTGGATTCACTCCTACCAGAAGAGGTGAGTTCCCAGCTCCTTTCCTTTCAGAGGGTGAACTCTACAACCTCTTCCACTTGCATGGCTTGGCTGATTTTTTTCCAATTTTATTCCTCTTGCCGGCACCCCTTTGGCTCCAACTTAGCGTGGCAATCTGCAGCCTGGTGATCTTTCTTCCCGCATCGGAAACACACTGTGGTTTTGGGTTCCACAGCCTCCCTGCTGAGGTATTGGGGCTTCTCAAACGTTAGTGGGAGAGGGCTTGTTCCAACCGAGACCACCCGAGTCTGTTTCTGGTTAAATTGATTTCCACCTCGACTGCTAACATGTACCAGAGTTACAGATCCCTAGGTTCTCTTCTGGAGATACCACTTTGATAAACACCTTCATTCAGCCCACCCTTGAAAGCTTCTATCAAGGCTCCTTGGGACCACCCTCGAATATGGCACGCCAGCTTTCTAAATTCCTGGGTGTATTCAGCCACAGATCTCCACCCCTGGTTTATTGTTTTCATTCTAATCCTAGCCTTATGTTCAGCCAGTGGATCTTCAAATTGGGTGCATAATGCTGCCATGAACAGGTCATGGTTCATCAGTTGAGGGGCATTATAATTATGCAATGTCACCATCCACTTTGCAGCAGTTCCTTCTAAAGCCCTGGTGACACATCTCACTTTAGCTGCTTCTGATGAAAGATCATCCCCATATTCTTCCATATGGTTCCAAACTTGGGCTAGGAAGAATCCTAACTCTTTGGAAGTATTTTACTTCCAATGGAGGAATCTTTGGAATTTGATGCCTCCGTGCAATTTCTCCCCCCTCGAGGAGGCCTTGGGCAGCAGCTGCCATTTGAACTGGCTCAGATTGATTTATGGGGATGGCTGGCTGGGTTCCTAGTGCTCCTGCCTCCCCCTTCTCTCTCCCAGATTCTTCACGAATCAGCAATTCATACCTTTCATCAGGTTTGCTTCCTTCCATAGCCTCATTTAAGAGATGTAAAACTTGTGCTAGCCGAAGGTTCCTTCTTTGTTCCTCCTGTCAAGACTCCTCTCCCTGATGGTGTCTGGTAGTCGTCACCCCTGGGGTTTTTTCCTCTGGTTCTTTCCATCAGATTCCTAAGGACTATTAGGACTACCGGCTTCTCTTCTATTTGCAACCCTGCTAGAAGTTCGGCCTCTCCTGCAGCATCCAGAAGCAGAGAGGTTGTCCTTCCAGCAGTTCCCAAATATTCTTGGTCACTGGCTGAGTCAGACATTGTTTTTCA